>NC_134267.1:27510161-27813994 GCF_031893055.1 Leptodactylus fuscus | reverse complement strand
GGCAGGAAGACTATATGAATGTAAGCAGGAGGCAGGAGGACTGTATGGATGTAAGCAGGAGGCAGGAAGACTATATGGATGTAAGCAGGAGGCAGGAGGACTGTATGGATGTAAGCAGGAGGCAGGAAGACTATATGGATGTAAGCAGAAGGCAGGAGGACTATATGGATGTAAGCAGGAATCATAAGGACTGTATGTAAGCAGGAAGCAGGACTGTATGGATGTTTACATTGTATAGTAACAAATATATTGCTACAACCTTCTAGTAGACTTCATGTTTCAGTTCCTCCACATTTTTGGTCTCTGCTGCTGTCATTGATTGAGAACCTTCCTGGCCTGTTCACACAGAGTATTTGTCACAAGTGTATCCTGACTAGACAATCCCCTGTAAAGCGCACACATCAGTAGTGTAAATCTCTCCCCTGTCCTGTTGGCTTGTTACAATGGCCCAAATTTACCATTGTGGGTACAATTATAAACTAGCACAAACATGGGGTATCTTTGGCGCAGTGTGGCACATATTGGTGTATCTAGTTTGGGCTAAAATTTTTCAATACATTAGACATGTGGGAGTGTAGGCAAAACGTTGTGGCTTAAACGCTCCAAAGTGTGCCAGAAGGTGGTATAAGCTAGACGTGTACAGAGACGGGAGATTTACCAACCAGAATCTGTGACTGTGATAAATGTGGCTCCTGTTCAGATTAGCTGTTTAAAGAGGACCTTTCATGGATTTGGGCACATGTGGTGTTATATACCGCTGGAAAGCCAACAGTGAACTGAATTCAGCACAATGTCGGCTTTCCCGATCTGTTCCCCAAGTGAAGAGCTATCAGTGCCGGTACCGTAGCTCTTCATAGTCAGAAGGGCGTTTCTGACAGTCAGTCAGGAACGTCCTTCTGCACAGCAGCACCTATCGCGCTGTACTGCGAGAGCGGTGAGGAATGCCCGGTGAGGACTGACTGTCAGAAACGCCCTTCTGACTGTGAAGAGTTACGGTACCGGCACCGATAGCTCTTTACCCGGGGCACAGATCGGGAAAGCCGACAGTGCACTGAATTCAGCACACTGTCGGCTTTCCAGCGGTGTATAACACCACATGTGCCCCAAATCCATGAAAGGTCCTCTTTAATGTTACACTGTCTATTAGTAAATCGGGGCAGTTTATCAGGGCAGGTATCAAGTATCAATGTGAATATAAATATCATAGAGGATTGTTAGACTGAATACATTGTAACAAAGAAGGACCCAAAGTAATGAGACAAGGATGATGATAATGGTGATGATGAAGATGATGGTGGTGATGATATTTTGAGATAGTTATACTTCACACATTCCTGTAAATTGCTGATAGAAATCTTCTATAACACAGCTGGGAAACCCTGCAGCGACTATTCCTGTAACTGTCTCCACGGATCTGACAAATGTCTCCATGTACCGGGAGGAAAAGCTTCAGATTTCACTGACATGTGAGACTGCTCTTTATAGAGTCTGGGGGGCGCTCTCATAGATGACTTGCTATTTAACACTAGCTTAAGTATTCACTTCAGTTCATTGCCCCACATAAGATCAGCACACTCCTCTCCTGAAATACTCTGTGCTACTGGGGACCCTGCTCCTCCTCTATGTATCTCTCACCTGTGACCTCTATAAGATCAGCACACTCCTCTCCTCAAATACTCTGTACTGTAGGGACCCTGCTCCTCCCTCTATGTATCTCTCACCCTGTGACCTCCTCTATAAGATCAGCACACTCCTCTCCTGAAATACTCTGTACTGCAGGGACCCTGCTCCTCCCACTATGTATCTCTCACCCTGTGACCTCCTCTTTAAGATCAGCACACTCCTCTCCTGAAATACTCTGTGTTGCTGGGGGACCTTGCTCCTCTCACTATGTAACTCTCACCTGTGACCTCTATAAGATCAGCACACTCCTCTCCTGAAATACTCTGTGCTGCTGGAGGGACTGTGCTCCTCCCACTATGTAACTCTCACCCTGTGACTTCCCATAAGATCAGCACACTCCTCTCCTGGAATACTCTGTACTGCTGGGGGACCGTGCTCCTCTCACTATGTAACTCTCACCTGTGACCTCTATAAGGTAAGCACACTCCTCTCCTGAAATACTCTGTGCTGCTGGGGACCCTGCTCCTCCTACTATGTAACTCTCACCCTGTGACCTCCCATAAGACATCATACATATACCATGTAGCTCTGGGTATCAGGCCCTGTATTAACCCTTTGCATGTCATTGAGTGGGGCTGATTATTGACTGGGCTTTCTCCATGTGTCCGAGTCCACGTGTCCACTAGTTGCAGCGCCCGCTTCTCCGCCATCTTATTCCGCCAGGATCCAGTAAATCTTGCAGTAGAGTCTTTGACACAAAACAACCGATAATGGAAACAAAGTACAAAGATAAGACAAAACTCAGAAGAAAGTGTCAAGACACAAGAAGTTTGTAATTGCGCGGCCCGCAGCGTCGGTGGCGTCTTCTTGGCCTCTTGAACCAGTTCCCACAGTAAAAATAACACAATTGTTTCTGCCGCTCAGCATTTCTTATAAATATCCTGAATTAAAGTGTCGCCCCTCCGCCAACCCCGGCAGGGAACGCCGCCCCTTCTGCCCGGGGAGAGATGTGCGCAGACCCTGCTCCCTCCACATCGCCATATTAGCCCCATCAATTACAAGGGAAAGCGTGCGGCGAGCAGTTTTCTTCTTTGTGCTGATAATTAACGTTTACTTTCCTGCTGAAACTTGGTGACAATGTTATTTGGAGGATCTTGCTGGCTTTCTTAATTGGTGATTATCTATTCCACGCTGTGCAGCAATTTTTGTGCCTTTAATTGTTTTAAACAACTAATATTGCTGTTCTTTCATGTCTCGCTTCTTTCAAAGCCTCGCGCAAGCTGCAGATTTCTGCTCTCGGCTTTTGTTGTTCTTTACAAATTCTTTGCCAAGAACTTTTGTTAACCATTTGTATCATTCAGACCACAAGTAAGACGTCTCCCGTGTATCGCCTGCCTGGGCGTCATGTTGTTACAGTATGGTTTCTACATTGTAGCAGCTCGAGGCGATTGTTGGCCTTGACAGCAAAACTGTAATAACAAAAAGGTGTCAAGTGCCAACCCCTTGGGTTATTATATGTTCTATGTATTCTGTTCATTTCAATGTTCACTGGTGTCCTATAGAGGAGGAGGGGTCATCAGCGGTGTCCTATAGAGGAGGAGGGGCCATCAGCGGTGTCCTACAGAAGAGGAGTGGTCATCAGTGGTGTCCTATAGAGGAGGAGGGGTCATCAGTGGTGTCCTATAGAGGAGGAGGGGCCATCAGTGGTGTCCTACAGAAGAGGGGTGGTTATCAGTGGTGTCCTACAGAGGAAAAGTCATCAGTGGTGTCCTATAGAGGAGGAGGGGCCATCAGTGGTGTCCTATAGAGGAGGAGGGGCCATCAGCGGTGTCTTACAGAAGAGGAGTGGTCATCAGTGGTGTCCTACAGAGTAAAGGTCATCAGTGGTGTCCTATAGAGGAGGTGTAGTCATCAGTGGTGTCCTACAGAAGAGGGGTGGTTATCAGTGGGGTCCTACACAGCAGGAGGGCTCATCAATGGGGTCCTACACAGCAGGAGGGCTCATCAATGGGGTCCTACATAGGAGGAGCAGTCATCAGGTGGATCCTACAGAAGAGGAGGGGTCATCAGTGGTGTCCTACAGAGGAAGAGGGATCATCATCAGTGTACTACACAAAAAGAAGGGTCCTATAGAGTAGAAGGATCATCAGTGGTGTCCTAGAAAAGTGGAGGGGTCATCACTGATGTCCTACAGAGGAGAGGTCATCAGTGGTGTCCTAGAGAAGAGCGGGGTCATCAGTGGTATCCTAGAGAAGAGGAGGGGTCATCAGTAGTGTCCTACAGAGGAGGGGTCATCATCGGTGTCTACAGAGAAAACTGGAAAAAACTGAAGGAATACTCAACATAAATTAGAAAAATAACTTTATTGATAAATTAAAAATGGGGAAGGAAAGTAACCAACAGACAGATGGGGGTCACTAATCCTAGGAGCCAATGACAGGGTAGATATCAAAGGTGTACACTGACATACAGTAACAAGGTTATAGCAATGGCTAACTAACCGTGTTGATAGTAAATATATGACTAGCCTCAAATAGAGTCACATGCAATGAACAGTAAGATGAGACAAATATCTCATCAAATAAGGCAGTAAAGTGGTGACTCAATAGTATCATACAAAGCTTAATATGTTGAGTATTCCTTCAGTTTTTTTCAGTTTTCTCTAGTTGCCCTGTATTTGGAATACACGGTTACGATGTGACCCATACAGAGGGAACGTGGTATGCGACTTGTATTTTATGTTCTCATTGATGTCATGTTTGTTGTATATAGGTGTCTACAGAGGAGGGGTCATCAGTGGTGTCCTACAGAGGAGGAGGGGTCATCAGTGGTGTCTACAGAGGAGGTGTCATCAGGGATGTCCTACAGAGGAGGAGGATTCATCAGTGGTGTCTACAGAGGAGGGGTCATCAGTAATGTCCTATAGAGGAGGTTTCATCAGTGGGGTCCTATAGAAGAAGAGGGGACCTTCATTCTTGATACTGGAGGAGGGGCCTGTTGTGCGGCCCAGGGATCAGACCTATATCACTTATCTTGTGGACAGATGGTAAATGCCAATTTTTTTGAATAAACCCTTTAGACTGAGGCCCATTGTGGAAAAACCCGCATTTTATAGTTTGATGGGGAAAAAAATCTTGCAGAAAAGCTGGGGTTTTTTTTCTAAAAATTTCCTGTTAACTTTAGCTACAGAATTGCGAGAATTGTCCCTATTTATTTAATAGGAGAAGAAAATAAAACAGCAAAAACTCAATAAAAAACGTATTTTCTCACAGCGTTTTTTTGGCTATCTAACCCGGGCTTCAGTTCTATAGGTCTGGACTGACCCTTTAAGGAGGTCTCACATCTGCAGCCCAAGGGACCGGCCAGGCCCTGCATTGCTGTGGATTTGACCTCTATGGGGATGTGAATGGCGCGGCTCGTGCTGTGATCAGTCAGATCGTTGCTCACGTTAAAGGGCCGGCGCTTCCTGTGTCATGATGAAAGTTCTCCGCGGGATGATGGCAGCTGTGAGCGTCTCATCCACTTATCACCCTCTCCGCATGCCGAGAACATGGAACTAACTCCATCCTAATCGCCGGGTGTGAGCGGTAATTGTGGAGGATCATGGAAACAAAATCCACAGCGCCATTAATTAGGAAGTAATTGACTCCGGTTTCCATGGTGACATAAAGCATCTGCCAGAACTTCTCCGATCATCAATGCTTGAATGTAAATCTCGCTGCCACCATATTAAAGAGGGGGGAGGGGTGACAGAAGAGACGGAGTGATTACGGAGCGCGGGAAGAGCGGCGAACTCTGTCACATGACATCTGCCAGGTGGCTGCATTATATATGTGACACCCAAATAATGGCGGCAACACTGTAACCTGCGGCCAACCAGGCGGTAACGGGAGAAGAGGAAAGTTATCAAGAGGAGTGGTACTGTGCACGCAACATACAGGGAAGAGAAGTGGTACTGTGCACGCAACATACAGGGAAGAGAAGTGGTACTGTGCACGCAACATACAGGGAAGAGAAGTGGTACTGTGCAGACAACATACAGGGAAGAGGAGTGGTACTGTGCACGCAACATACAGGGAAGAGAAGTGGTACTGTGCACGCAACATACAGGGAAGAGAAGTGGTACTGTGCACGCAACATACAGGGAAGAGAAGTGGTACTGTGCATCCACTATACAGGAAAGAGAAGTGGTACTGTGCACGCAACATACAGGGAAGAGAAGTGGTACTGTGCAGACAACATACAGGGAAGAGGAGTGGTACTGTGCACGCAACATACAGGGAAGAGAAGTGGTACTGTGCACGCAACATACAGGGAAGAGAAGTGGTACTGTGCACGCAACATACAGGGAAGAGAAGTGGTACTGTGCAGACAACATACAGGGAAGAGGAGTGGTACTGTGCACGCAACATACAGGGAAGAGAAGTGGTACTGTGCAGACAACATACAGGGAAGAGGAGTGGTACTGTGCACGCAACATACAGGGAAGAGAAGTGGTACTGTGCAGACAACATACAGGGAAGAGAAGTGGTACTGTGCAGACAACATACAGGGAAGAGGAGTGGTACTGTGCATGCAACATACAGGGAAGAGAAGTGGTACTGTGCATCCAATATACAGGGAAGAGAAGTGGTACTGTGCATGCAACATACAGGGAAGAGGAGTGGTACTGTGCAGACAACATACAGGGAAGAGAAGTGGTACTGTGTATCCAACATACAGGGAAGAGAAGTGGTACTGTGCATGCAACATACAGGGAAGAGGAGTGGTACTGTGCATGCAACATACAGGGAAGAGGAGTGGTACTGTGCATCCAACATACAGGAAAGAGAAGTGGTACTGTGCAGACAACATACAGGGAAGAGAAGTGGTACTGTGCATGCAACATACAGGGAAGAGAAGTGGTACTGTGCATCCAACATACAGGGAAGAGGAGTGGTACTGTGCATGCAACATACAGGGAAGAGAAGTGGTACTGTGCATCCACTATACAGGAAAGAGAAGTGGTACTGTGCAGACAACATACAGGGAAGAGAAGTGGTACTGTGCATCCACTATACAGGAAAGAGAAGTGGTACTGTGCAGACAACATACAGGGAAGAGGAGTGGTACTGTGCACGCAACATACAGGGAAGAGAAGTGGTACTGTGCACGCAACATACAGGGAAGAGAAGTGGTACTGTGCACGCAACATACAGGGAAGAGGAGTGGTACTGTGCACGCAACATACAGGGAAGAGAAGTGGTACTGTGCACGCAACATACAGGAAAGAGAAGTGGTACTGTGCACGCAACATACAGGGAAGAGAAGTGGTACTGTGCAGACAACATACAGGGAAGAGGAGTGGTACTGTGCACGCAACATACAGGGAAGAGAAGTGGTACTGTGCACGCAACATACAGGGAAGAGAAGTGGTACTGTGCACGCAACATACAGGGAAGAGAAGTGGTACTGTGCACGCAACATACAGGGAAGAGAAGTGGTACTGTGCATCCAATACAGGGAAGAGAAGTGGTACTGTGCACGCAACATACAGGGAAGAGAAGTGGTACTGTGCACGCAACATACAGGGAAGAGAAGTGGTACTGTGCATCCAATACAGGGAAGAGAAGTGGTACTGTGCACGCAACATACAGGGAAGAGAAGTGGTACTGTGCACGCAACATACAGGGAAGAGAAGTGGTACTGTGCATCCAATACAGGGAAGAGAAGTGGTACTGTGCACGCAACATACAGGGAAGAGAAGTGGTACTGTGCACGCAACATACAGGGAAGAGAAGTGGTACTGTGCATCCAATACAGGGAAGAGAAGTGGTACTGTGCACGCAACATACAGGGAAGAGAAGTGGTACTGTGCACGCAACATACAGGGAAGAGAAGTGGTACTGTGCATCCACTATACAGGAAAGAGAAGTGGTACTGTGCACGCAACATACAGGGAAGAGAAGTGGTACTGTGCAGACAACATACAGGGAAGAGGAGTGGTACTGTGCACGCAACATACAGGGAAGAGAAGTGGTACTGTGCACGCAACATACAGGGAAGAGAAGTGGTACTGTGCACGCAACATACAGGGAAGAGAAGTGGTACTGTGCATCCACTATACAGGAAAGAGAAGTGGTACTGTGCACGCAACATACAGGGAAGAGAAGTGGTACTGTGCAGACAACATACAGGGAAGAGGAGTGGTACTGTGCACGCAACATACAGGGAAGAGAAGTGGTACTGTGCACGCAACATACAGGGAAGAGAAGTGGTACTGTGCAGACAACATACAGGGAAGAGGAGTGGTACTGTGCACGCAACATACAGGGAAGAGAAGTGGTACTGTGCACGCAACATACAGGGAAGAGAAGTGGTACTGTGCAGACAACATACAGGGAAGAGGAGTGGTACTGTGCATGCAACATACAGGGAAGAGAAGTGGTACTGTGCACGCAACATACAGGGAAGAGAAGTGGTACTGTGCAGACAACATACAGGGAAGAGGAGTGGTACTGTGCAGACAACATACAGGGAAGAGAAGTGGTACTGTGCAGACAACATACAGGGAAGAGGAGTGGTACTGTGCATCCACTATACAGGAAAGAGAAGTGGTACTGTGCACGCAACATACAGGGAAGAGAAGTGGTACTGTGCAGACAACATACAGGGAAGAGGAGTGGTACTGTGCACGCAACATACAGGGAAGAGAAGTGGTACTGTGCACGCAACATACAGGGAAGAGAAGTGGTACTGTGCACGCAACATACAGGGAAGAGAAGTGGTACTGTGCAGACAATATACAGGGAAGAGAAGTGGTACTGTGCATGCAACATACAGGGAAGAGGAGTGGTACTGTGCATGCAACATACAGGGAAGAGAAGTGGTACTGTGCATGCAACATACAGGGAAGAGAAGTGGTACTGTGCAGACAACATACAGGGAAGAGAAGTGGTACTGTGCATGCAACATACAGGAAAGAGAAGTGGTACTGTGCACGCAACATACAGGGAAGAGAAGTGGTACTGTGCATCCAATATACAGGAAAGAGAAGTGGTACTGTGCACGCAACATACAGGGAAGAGAAGTGGTACTGTGCACGCAACATACAGGGAAGAGAAGTGGTACTGTGCACGCAACATACAGGAAAGAGAAGTGGTACTGTGCAGACAACATACAGGGAAGAGAAGTGGTACTGTGCATGCAACATACAGGGAAGAGAAGTGGTACTGTGCATCCAACATACAGGGAAGAGGAGTGGTACTGTGCATGCAACATACAGGGAAGAGAAGTGGTACTGTGCATCCACTATACAGGAAAGAGAAGTGGTACTGTGCAGACAACATACAGGGAAGAGAAGTGGTACTGTGCATCCAATATACAGGGAAGAGGAGTGGTACTGTGCATCCAATATACAGGGAAGAGGAGTGGTACTGTGCAGCCAACATACAGGGAAGAGAAGTGGTACTGTGCATGCAACATACAAGGAAGAGGAGTGGTACTGTGCATGCAACATACAGGAAAGAGAAGTGGTACTGTGCATGCAACATACAGGGAAGAGAAGTGGTACTGTGCATCCAATATACAGGGAAGAGAAGTGGTACTGTGCATGCAACATACAGGGAAGAGGAGTGGTACTGTGCAGACAACATACAGGGAAGAGAAGTGGTACTGTGTATCCAACATACAGGGAAGAGAAGTGGTACTGTGCATGCAACATACAGGGAAGAGGAGTGGTACTGTGCATGCAACATACAGGGAAGAGGAGTGGTACTGTGCATCCAACATACAGGAAAGAGAAGTGGTACTGTGCAGACAACATACAGGGAAGAGAAGTGGTACTGTGCATGCAACATACAGGGAAGAGAAGTGGTACTGTGCATCCAACATACAGGGAAGAGGAGTGGTACTGTGCATGCAACATACAGGGAAGAGAAGTGGTACTGTGCATCCACTATACAGGAAAGAGAAGTGGTACTGTGCAGACAACATACAGGGAAGAGGAGTGGTACTGTGCACGCAACATACAGGGAAGAGAAGTGGTACTGTGCACGCAACATACAGGGAAGAGAAGTGGTACTGTGCACGCAACATACAGGGAAGAGGAGTGGTACTGTGCACGCAACATACAGGGAAGAGAAGTGGTACTGTGCACGCAACATACAGGAAAGAGAAGTGGTACTGTGCACGCAACATACAGGGAAGAGAAGTGGTACTGTGCAGACAACATACAGGGAAGAGGAGTGGTACTGTGCACGCAACATACAGGGAAGAGAAGTGGTACTGTGCACGCAACATACAGGGAAGAGAAGTGGTACTGTGCACGCAACATACAGGGAAGAGAAGTGGTACTGTGCACGCAACATACAGGGAAGAGAAGTGGTACTGTGCATCCAATACAGGGAAGAGAAGTGGTACTGTGCACGCAACATACAGGGAAGAGAAGTGGTACTGTGCACGCAACATACAGGGAAGAGAAGTGGTACTGTGCATCCAACATACAGGGAAGAGAAGTGGTACTGTGCATCCAATACAGGAAAGAGAAGTGGTACTGTGCATCCAATACAGGAAAGAGAAGTGGTACTGTGCATCCAATACAGGGAAGAGAAGTGGTACTGTGCATGCAACATACAGGGAAGAGGAGTGGTACTGTGCATGCAACATATAGGGAAGAGAAGTGGTACTGTGCATCCAATACAGGAAAGAGAAGTGGTACTGTGCATGCAACATACAGGGAAGAGAAGTGGTACTGTGCATCCACTATACAGGAAAGAGAAGTGGTACTGTGCACGCAACATACAGGGAAGAGAAGTGGTACTGTGCATCCAACATACAGGGAAGAGGAGTGGTACTGTGCATGCAACATACAGGGAAGAGAAGTGGTACTGTGCATCCACTATACAGGAAAGAGAAGTGGTACTGTGCAGACAACATACAGGGAAGAGAAGTGGTACTGTGCATCCAATATACAGGGAAGAGGAGTGGTACTGTGCATCCAATATACAGGGAAGAGGAGTGGTACTGTGCAGCCAACATACAGGGAAGAGAAGTGGTACTGTGCATGCAACATACAGGGAAGAGGAGTGGTACTGTGCATGCAACATACAGGAAAGAGAAGTGGTACTGTGCATGCAACATACAGGGAAGAGAAGTGGTACTGTGCATCCAATATACAGGGAAGAGAAGTGGTACTGTGCATGCAACATACAGGGAAGAGGAGTGGTACTGTGCATGCAACATACAGGGAAGAGAAGTGGTACTGTGCAGACAATATACAGGGAAGAGAAGTGGTACTGTGCATGCAACATACAGGGAAGAGGAGTGGTACTGTGCATGCAACATACAGGGAAGAGGAGTGGTACTGTGCATGCAACATACAGGGAAGAGAAGTGGTACTGTGCATGCAACATACAGGAAAGAGAAGTGGTACTTTGCATCCAACATACAGGAAAGAGAAGTGGTACTGTGCATCCAACATACAGGGAAGAGAAGTGGTACTGTGCATGCAACATACAGGGAAGAGATGTGGTACTGTGCATCCAACATACAGGAAAGAGAAGTGGTACTGTGCAGACAACATACAGGGAAGAGAAGTGGTACTGTGCATGCAACATACAGGGAAGAGAAGTGGTACTGTGCATCCAACATACAGGGAAGAGGAGTGGTACTGTGCATGCAACATACAGGGAAGAGAAGTGGTACTGTGCATCCACTATACAGGAAAGAGAAATGGTACTGTGCAGACAACATACAGGGAAGAGAAGTGGTACTGTGCAGCCAACATACAGGGAAGAGAAGTGGTACTGTGCATGCAACATACAGGGAAGAGGAGTGGTACTGTGCATGCAACATACAGGAAAGAGAAGTGGTACTGTGCATGCAACATACAGGGAAGAGAAGTGGTACTGTGCATCCAATATACAGGGAAGAGAAGTGGTACTGTGCATGCAACATACAGGGAAGAGGAGTGGTACTGTGCATGCAACATACAGGAAAGAGAAGTGGTACTGTGCATGCAACATACAGGGAAGAGAAGTGGTACTGTGCATCCAATATACAGGGAAGAGAAGTGGTACTGTGCATGCAACATACAGGGAAGAGGAGTGGTACTGTGCATGCAACATACAGGGAAGAGAAGTGGTACTGTGCAGACAATATACAGGGAAGAGAAGTGGTACTGTGTATCCAACATACAGGGAAGAGAAGTGGTACTGTGCATGCAACATACAGGGAAGAGGAGTGGTACTGTGCATGCAACATACAGGGAAGAGGAGTGGTACTGTGCATGCAACATACAGGGAAGAGAAGTGGTACTGTGCATGCAACATACAGGAAAGAGAAGTGGTACTTTGCATCCAACATACAGGAAAGAGAAGTGGTACTGTGCATCCAACATACAGGGAAGAGAAGTGGTACTGTGCATGCAACATACAGGGAAGAGAAGTGGTACTGTGCATCCAACATACAGGAAAGAGAAGTGGTACTGTGCAGACAACATACAGGGAAGAGAAGTGGTACTGTGCATGCAACATACAGGGAAGAGAAGTGGTACTGTGCATCCAACATACAGGGAAGAGGAGTGGTACTGTGCATGCAACATACAGGGAAGAGAAGTGGTACTGTGCATCCACTATACAGGAAAGAGAAATGGTACTGTGCAGACAACATACAGGGAAGAGAAGTGGTACTGTGCATCCAATATACAGGGAAGAGGAGTGGTACTGTGCATCCAATATACAGGGAAGAGGAGTGGTACTGTGCAGCCAACATACAGGGAAGAGAAGTGGTACTGTGCATGCAACATACAGGGAAGAGGAGTGGTACTGTGCATGCAACATACAGGAAAGAGAAGTGGTACTGTGCATGCAACATACAGGGAAGAGAAGTGGTACTGTGCATCCAATATACAGGGAAGAGAAGTGGTACTGTGCATGCAACATACAGGGAAGAGGAGTGGTACTGTGCATGCAACATACAGGGAAGAGAAGTGGTACTGTGCATGCAACATACAGGGAAGAGAAGTGGTACTGTGCATCCAACATACAGGGAAGAGAAGTGGTACTGTGCATGCAGCATACAGGGAAGAGAAGTGGTACTGTGCATGCAACATACAGGGAAGAGGAGTGGTACTGTGCATGCAACATACAGGGAAGAAGAGTGGTACTGTGCATGCAACATACAGGGAAGAGGAGTGGTACTGTGCATGCAACATACAGGGAAGAGGAGTGGTACTGTGCATCCAATACAGGAAAGAGAAGTGGTACTGTGCATCCAAAATACAGGGAAGAGGAGTGGTACTGTGCATGCAACATACAGGGAAGAGGAGTGGTACTGTGCATCCAATACAGGAAAGAGAAGTGGTACTGTGCATGCAACATACAGGGAAGAGAAGTGGTACTGTGCAGCCAACATACAGGGAAGAGGAGTGGTACTGTGCATGCAACATACAGGGAAGAGGAGTGGTACTGTGCATGCAACATACAGGGAAGAGAAGTGGTACTGTGCATGCAACATACAGGGAAGAGAAGTGGTACTGTGCATGCAACATACAGGGAAGAGGAGTGGTACTGTGCATCCAACATACAGGGAAGAGGAGTGGTACTGTGCATGCAACATACAGGGAAGAGAAGTGGTACTGTGCATGCAACATACAGGGAAGAAAAGTGGTACTGTGCATCCAATACAGGAAAGAGAAGTGGTACTGTGCATCCAATATACAGGGAAGAGGAGTGGTACTGTGCATGCAACATACAGGGAAGAGGAGTGGTACTGTGCATGCAACATACAGGGAAGAGAAGTGGTACTGTGCATCCAATACAGGAAAGAGAAGTGGTACTGTGCATCCAATATACAGGGAAGAGGAGTGGTACTGTGCATGCAACATACAGGGAAGAGGAGTGGTACTGTGCATGCAACATACAGGGAAGAGGAGTGGTACTGTGCATGCAACATACAGGGAAGAGAAGTGGTACTGTGCATGCAACATACAGGGAAGAGGAGTGGTACTGTGCACGCAACATACAGGGAAGAGAAGTGGTACTGTGCATACAACATACAGGAAAGAGAAGTGGTACTGTGCATCCAATACAGGAAAGAGAAGTGGTACTGTGCATCCAATATACAGGGAAGAGGAGTGGTACTGTGCATGCAACATACAGGGAAGAGAAGTGGTACTGTGCATACAACATACAGGAAAGAGAAGTGGTACTGTGCATCCAATACAGGAAAGAGAAGTGGTACTGTGCATCCAATATACAGGGAAGAGGAGTGGTACTGTGCATGCAACATACAGGGAAGAGGAGTGGTACTGTGCATCCAATACAGGAAAGAGAAGTGGTACTGTGCATCCAATATACAGGGAAGAGAAGTGGTACTGTGCATGCAACATACAGGGAAGAGAAGTGGTACTGTGCATCCAATACAGGAAAGAGAAGTGGTACTGTGCATCCAATATACAGGGAAGAGGAGTGGTACTGTGCATGCAAAATACAGGGAAGAAGAGTGGTACTGTGCATGCAACATACAGGGAAGAGGAGTGGTACTGTGCATGCAACATACAGGGAAGAGAAGTGGTACTGTGCATGCAACATACAGGGAAGAGGAGTGGTACTGTGCATGCAACATACAGGGAAGAGGAGTGGTAATGTGCAGCCAACATACAGGGAAGAGGAGTGGTACTGTGCATGCAACATACAGGGAAGAGGAGTGGTACTGTGCATGCAACATACAGGGAAGAGGAGTGGTACTGTGCATGCAACATACAGGGAAGAGAAGTGGTACTGTGCATGCAACATACAGGGAAGAGAAGTGGTACTGTGCATGCAACATACAGGGAAAAGAAGTGGTACTGTGCATGCAACATACAGGGAAGAGAAGTGGTACTGTGCATGCAACATACAGGGAAGAGAAGTGGTACTGTGCATGCAACATACAGGGAAGAGAAGTGGTACTGTGCATCCAATACAGGAAAGAGAAGTGGTACTGTGCATCCAATATACAGGGAAGAGGAGTGGTACTGTGCATGCAACATACAGGGAAGAGAAGTGGTACTGTGCATGCAACATACAGGGAAGAGAAGTGGTACTGTGCATCCAATACAGGAAAGAGAAGTGGTACTGTGCATCCAATATACAGGGAAGAGGAGTGGTACTGTGCATGCAACATACAGGGAAGAGAAGTGGTACTGTGCATGCAACATACAGGGAAGAGAAGTGGTACTGTGCATGCAACATACAGGGAAGAGGAGTGGTACTGTGCATGCAACATACAGGGAAGAGAAGTGGTACTGTGCATGCAACATACAGGGAAGAGGAGTGGTACTGTGCATGCAACATACAGGGAAGAGGAGTGTTACTGTGCATGCAACATACAGGGAAGAGAAGTGGTACTGTGCATGCAACATACAGGGAAGAGAAGTGGTACTGTGCATGCAACGTGCAGGGAAGATGAGTGGTACTGTGCATCCAACATACAGGGAAGAGGAGTGGTACTGTGCATGCAACATACAGGGAAGAGAAGTGGTACTGTGCATGCAACATACAGGGAAGAGAAGTGGTACTGTGCATGCAACATACAGGGAAGAGAAGTGGTACTGTGCATGCAACATACAGGGAAGAGGAGTGGTACTGTGCATCCAATACAGGAAAGAGAAGTGGTACTGTGCATGCAACATACAGGGAAGAGAAGTGGTACTGTGCATGCAACATACAGGAAAGAGAAGTGGTACTGTGCATCCAATATACAGGAAAGAGAAGTGGTACTGTGCATCCAATACAGGGAAGAGAAGTGGTACTGTGCATCCAATATACAGGAAAGAGAAGTGGTACTGTGCATGCAACATACAGGGAAGAGGAGTGGTACTGTGCATCCAATATACAGGAAAGAGAAGTGGTACTGTGCATGCAACATACAGGAAAGAGAAGTGGTACTGTGCATCCAATATACAGGAAAGAGAAGTGGTACTGTGCATCCAATACAGGGAAGAGAAGTGGTACTGTGCATCCAATACAGGAAAGAGAAGTGGTACTGTGCATCCAATACAGGGAAGAGAAGTGGTACTGTGCATCCAATATACAGGAAAGAGAAGTGGTACTGTGCATACAACATACAGGGAAGAGGAGTGGTACTGTGCATCCAATACAGGAAAGAGAAGTGGTACTGTGCATCCAATATACAGGGAAGAGGAGTGGTACTGTGCATGCAACATACAGGGAAGAGAAGTGGTACTGTGCATGCAACATACAGGGAAGAGAAGTGGTACTGTGCATGCAACATACAGGGAAGAGAAGTGGTACTGTGCATGCAACATACAGGGAAGAGAAGTGGTACTGTGCATCCAATACAGGAAAGAGAAGTGGTACTGTGCATGCAATATACAGGAAAGAGAAGTGGTACTGTGCATGCAACATACAGGGAAGAGAAGTGGTACTGTGCATCCAATACAGGAAAGAGAAGTGGTACTGTGCATCCAATATACAGGAAAGAGAAGTGGTACTGTGCATGCAACATACAGGGAAGAGAAGTGGTACTGTGCATCCAATACAGGAAAGAGAAGTGGTACTGTGCATGCAACATACAGGGAAGAGAAGTGGTGCTGTGCATGCAGCATACAGGGAAGAGAAGTGGTACTGTGCATGCAACATACAGGGAAGAGAAGTGGTACTGTGCATGCAACATACATGAAAGAGAAGTGGTACTAAGCAGCCAACATACAGGGAAGAGAAGTGGTACTGTGTATGCAACATACAGGGAAGAGAAGTGGTACTGTGCAGCCAACATACAGGAAAGAGAAGTGGTACTGTGCATCCAATACAGGAAAGAGAAGTGGTACTGTGCACTGTAAGTATATATTGAAGAAGAGCAGGTACTGATAATTACACCCAGTATACAGGACAGGAGCAGTGTTACTGTGCACTGTCCATATATACTGTATAGAACAAGAGCAATGCGTTATATGCATCAGGTTCAATAATCGCCCCTCGAAACATTTGGAGCACAATAAAATCCCTGAATCTTGTAGTTGGACCTCACAGAAGACTCTACAGTTGGACCCGCACAGAATAAATGGTGTTTTGTGTCTGGACTTTTACAGAAGATGCTGCATCCTACAGTCAGATTCTCATAAACTTCACTATATCCTGCAGTCAGACTCTCACAGTAAATGCTGAACCAGTGGTTGGACCCTCACAGTAGACGCTGTGCCCAGTGGTCAGACCCTCATTTTAGACGCTGTACCCAACGGTTGGACCCTCACAGTAGACGCACCCTTCAACTGTACCCTCACAATAGATGTTGCACCCTGCAGTTGGACCCTCATAGTAGATACTGCACCCAGTGATCGAACCCTCACAGTAGCTGTTATACCCAGCAGACGGATGGACATAGTAGATGCTGCACACAGCAGTCGGACCCTCACAGTAGAAGCTGCACCCAGTGATCGGACTCCCACTGAATATGCTGCACCCAGTGGTCGTACCTTCATAGTAGATGCTGCACCCAGCAGTTGGACCCTCACAGTAGATGCTGTACCCAGTGGTCATACCCACACAGTAGACACTTTACCCTTCTGTAATGTCCCGGTACTGCTAGTCCAATTCGCTCTACTAATCCTTGCAGACCGAGATAGCATGGACATTTTCATATAAGGTAAATATTTTCCTCCCCCTTCATTCCTTCTATATATTTCTATTCTTCCAGAGCCAGCACACAGGGGGTCTATTAATGCGCCATCTTGTGGATGTTTTTGTGAACTGCACCTGCCTATACTTTGCCATTGTAATTTGAGTTGTTACTGTAAAGGGAGTGTCCATTATGATTAGCTGACCTCCAGGACCAATCAGGCTCCCTTGACTGGCCTGGAGGGAGAGTTGAGTGACCACCCTCTCTAGAGGGGGCTGGGGACGTTTTTGGCTGATGTCTTTTGTGTGGGGCTACAAGTCTAAGACATGAGACAGCTAGCAGACTGAGCACATGGAGCATGGATAATGGCTGCCCACTATCAGGGTACACCAAGCAGAGATGCCTTCTCCTCTGTCCTCAAGGCCCTTCTCAGAGAGTGTTTTCCTCTGAAGCTCTAATCTTACAAGCGCTGAAGTTGATGGACTTGTCTTATCCGTACATCTGGGACCTCACACGTATATCTCTATCCAAGTAAGTCCTTGGGACAAATCTATAGTTAAGAAACCCATAGCTAGTCTGGCAGAAATTGAGGGTCTCCCGCTGCCGAATTGTATCTCCTCTTCTATATACGTGTACCCAGTTTTGTTGAGGACTAACCCCCTGGATACAGGCCATCTTTACAAGTATATACAAGTTAGCTGCCAAACAACTGCTATCCAAAGCATTCTGCCCCATCTTCTGCTAATTGGACACTACCTACAAAGATTGCTGTATTGTATGTGAAGAATTCCCCCATATGTACATTTGTATTACTTTGTCCTGCTAGTAAAAAGAAAAGCAACGATTACCCCCGAAGCCTGGTTGTCTGTTGTCATTGTCAGATATCACGCAGGGGAGGGTAGTCGGGGACATCAAAAGGGAGATTTGGTGCACATTCGGGACCCAGGGACTCCCTGCAAGCCGGCCACATCGGATATATTACCGTGATACCAGCCCTGGCCCCTCCTGAGTGTTGCACTTCAATTGTACCCTCACAATAGATTCTGCACCCTGCAATTGGACCCTCATAGTAGATGCTGCACCCTGTGGTCGAACCCTCACAGTAGCTGTTATACCCAGCAGTCGGACCCTCACAGTAGACGCTGCACCCTGTGGTTGGACCCTCACAGTAGACGCTGCACCCTGTGGTTGGACCCTCGCAGTTGTCGCTATACCTCCTCCCTTCCCACAAT
Source organism: Leptodactylus fuscus (assembly GCF_031893055.1). NCBI lineage: Eukaryota > Metazoa > Chordata > Amphibia > Anura > Leptodactylidae > Leptodactylus > Leptodactylus fuscus. Next base: position 27,795,539 of record NC_134267.1, on the reverse strand, counting down.
CACCAGGATTTATCAGCTCAGAATCTTTCATATTTGAAACCAAAATTAAAACCTGTGATTGAGTCGAGTTAATTAATCTGAAATCTCTCCTCTATTCCCCGTGTCGCTGGCTCACGTGTCCCGGTTATTATGTGGAGCGGCACCGCGAGAAGCGGACACATAATCTCCAGGTCTCAACCGCAACATAAGCAGCAAAATTATTCGGGGGAAACAAAATGACTTCCGAAAGCGAGACTATCCACATCTGACTAATCCCTCTGTGAGAAGACATGAAACCTGGAAATAATGCGAGTCATCGGAAGATGGCGAGAACCGCGATCTTCTACTGGATCTCACTCATTAATTCCAGGACCTCAGCCCAATGGCAAAGAATGGGAACCATCTGATCCTGGCAGTGTGCACAGAATGTTTCAGAACTAAACGGAGGACCAAGACCGAAGGGCTGGACACCAGGACCACCAGTGAAATGAACCCCTGAAATACCCGTGTCAGTGTCGGCCATGGTGCCCCCCCGAAGACTTTCCTGCTCCTGCTTCATAGCAGCGATCAAGCGCTTAAATCAGGGTCCCGGGGACCACGCACTATAGTGAACATAGCCCGATCCTCGTATCCATGGGTGTCCCCTATGGCACATACACTACACCTACCCTGACGTCCTCTGATCTGCACCATATCAAGCACAGATGCCGCTCCACACCCCGACACCCACAGCGGCATCAATCACGTTGGAGCCAATTTTTGGATCATCATCTACGAGGAGCAGGAAGTAATTGGATTTTCTTATATTGGGAGCCGGCCATATATTCATGTTACATAAACAAAAGATACAGGAGAAAATGAGACGTGGCGGCGGCGGTGAGCGCAACCTGCGGCATCTGGAAGATATTTCAAGGAGCTGGAGGTTTAATGTCTCTTTTCTTTATTACAAACTGAAGGAGCGCAGAAGGGAATGGATGATTATTCGGCTCTCCTTTATCATTAGCGCAGATCTGTGCGGGAAGCTTCTTCGCAGTCTATTAGCTTCCTCAGGAGAGAGACGGCGGCGGAATGAAGAGACGCCATAACTGCGCCATACTTATTCCCTCCGATAGCAGAACGCCTCACGTGAGCCCTGACACATTCATTTTCATTATTTATATGCGGCGACACTCGGCGGCTTTTATATACCGTCCTATTTGCCGCCAATGACAAAGCCGGGAATCATATTAGGTGTAAATTATGGAATGGGGAGTAAATGGCAGCGGCCGCGGTGGCGACTTCACAGTCATCGGAATTGGAGATGATACAAAGTTTCTGAATTCTCTTTTTTTTTTATCGTTGTTCTTACAAGGTCTGACGTTGACCCCTTCGGAGAAAGCTGACAAGGGCGGTAGAACGACACACAATGAAAACCTTGTTCACGTCTTACTAATAAACCACGGTACCCAGGCCCGAAAGTGCGGATAGACCTCATAGGGGAGGGTCCTTATAGAGACACCGCAACATGGGCCTAAATAGTGACCTGTTGGGTACAAGCCCTGAGTATTATAAAGGGAAGGACATTACCATAAGGGTGCTATGTAGTAGGCCTAGACCCACCATGGGGGCAAGTCAGTGTCTCCAGGGGGTCACGAGGAATTATACCAACAGGGGTTAATAACATCTACACGCTAACAGTAGAGGATTCTGGATACTCCTGAACCAAAACGTGTGGTGGAGCCTCCACCTAACATGTGCCAGTCACTCTCTTCCTCTGTCTCTTCCTCTGTCTCTTTCTCTGTCTCTTCCTCTCTTCCTCTGTCTCTTCCTCTGTCTCTTCGTCTCTCTTAGTCTGTCTTCTTTCTCTCTCTTATTCTGTCTCTTCCTCTATCTTCCTCTGTCTTTTCCTCTGTTTCTTCCTCTCCCTTCCTCTGTCTGTTCCTCTCTCTTAGTCTGTCTTCTTTCTCTCCCTTCCTCTGTCTCTTCCTGTCTCTTCCTCTGTCTCTTCCTCTGTCTCTTCCTCTCTCTTAGTCTGTCTCTTCCTCTCTCTTTTCCGCTGTATCTTCCTCTGTCTCTTCCTCTGTCTCTTCCTCGGTCTCTTCCTCTCTCCCTTCCTCTGTCTCTTCCTCTCTCTCAGTCTGTCTTCTGTCTCTTCCTCACGCTCCCCTGTCTCTCTTCCCGCCCCGGACCATGCATTATGTATTTAATCAGACTCCCCCATGTGACTTTTCATTAAAATAACAAATATATTCTCCTAATTTGAAGGGGCCGCTTCCTTATGTGACGCCTCTGGCGCACCCCGCAGATTTATAGGATTATAGAAGATTTCTGTCTGAATCTAATTGATCCCTCACAATGGAGGCCTTGCCCGATCCTCTGACATGTTCCATATTCTTACGGCTGATGTGGAAGACGAAGCTAAGGAAATAGGTCAAGTGCTCCATAATGATCCCCCGGCCCGGGACCTCAATAATTAAAGAACACCCATAGAGATGCTACAAATAGATATAGAGGGGAGGGGGCATGTAAAGAGAACACATACAGAAGCACAGAGTATTTCAGGGTAGAGCTGTGCTGTTACATAGTGGGAGGAGCAGGATCCCCAGCAGTACAGAGTATTTCAGAAGGGGAATCTGCTGATCTTATAGGGGAGGTCACAGAGTGAGAGTTACATAGTGGAGGAGCAGTGTCCCCAGCAGCACAGAGTATTTCAGGATCTCACATATCCGCTGCTCACGTTCCTCCAGTTTTTCCTCTCACAATGACTATTTTCTACTTTTTGCACATGAAGGGACCGGTGAAAGTTTTAGGATTTCGGAGATTGGAGACAAATAGAGACAACATCAAACCCGGCAGCTGATGAGATCTCTATCTGAAGGACAATGGGAGCCTGGCACAAGGTTGTGTTCAGACAGCACAGGAGGAGCCGTGTTCTTGGGCGCAGCAGATGGATTTGTCCATGGTAAGGATGCCGCCAGCTGTGAAGAGTACAGAGCGCTATGTCCTGAATGTGGAGAATTACCGGATAGAAAGAGCTCATAATAAAGATGGAATGGGAAGCTTCAGCCCGCTCATGTCCTATATACTCCAGTCACATCCAGAGCTGCTGTCTAGTGTTGTGTTATACACCTGAGGATATATTACAGTATATACATATATATACGCCCTTTCAGAGCTGGAGCCTCATCATGTTCGTCCGTCGCTGCCATCTCTCTTTTGTATATTGTGAGAAGATAATGGAGAAGGGGCTGAGCGGCCATTGTAATGACATCGGGGCCCCATGTATATACTGTATATACAGCACATTACTGAAGAATATACACTGGCCGCCATATTACCATGCTGTATACCCCTACTATGGACACTGTGCCTGCTGTGTGCCAAATTTCTGTAAATTTTGCCTCTGTTTTCTGTATGTCCTCCTCATGGGCGGGATCTTTCAGTATGGGGTGTAGCTTAAATTGACAGTAAATATTGCTGCATTTTAGACATTTACTGTCAATGTTTATGTTTGACATGGAGTCACTCCAACATGGAGGCCTGAAGAGGACATTTGAGCTGGTGTAATGATACATACTACTGATCATGTTTACAATGTGTCACCTTCTCGTGGACATGTGTGTAATGTGGCGCCCTCTAGTGGTCATGTTTACAATGCAGCGCCATCTAGAGATCATGTTTACAATGCAGCATCCTCTAGGGGTCATATTTACAATGCAGCACCCTCTAGGGTGATATTTACAATGCAGCACCCTCTAGGGGTCATATTTACAATGCAGCACGCTCTAGCAGTCATGTTTACAATGCGGCACCCTCTAGCTGTCATGTTTACAATGCAGTGCGCTCTGCTGGTCATGTTTACAATGCGGCGCCCTCTAGTGGTCATGTTTACAAATCAGTGGCATCTAGCGGTCATTTATATAATGCAGCACCCTCTAGCAGTCATGTTAACAATGCAGTGCCCTCTAATGGTCATGTTTACAATGAGGTGCCCTCTAGCGGCCATATTCACAATGTGGTGCCCTCTAGTGGTCATGTTTACTGCTGTGACGCCCTCTAGTGGTAATGTTTACAATATAGTGACCCCTTTAATCCACATTTCAGATTGCATCCCCAGAGATGAGATTATTGTCGCCCCCTCCCCTGCTCACTGACTCTTCCCGATTGTCATTCTAATGATTCCGGCGTTCCTCCTGTCGGGGTTTCGGCAGGTAATCTCACGCTAAGTCTTCACTGTAATCGCCAAGAAGATTCAACCAAATGAAAATAATAAAACATTTAATCTGAGGGAATTCAATTCTTCTGCAGCGTCTTAATCCTGATAATTCTTCTGAGCCGCAGTTTATTTGTTTTTATTTAATCTGGAAACAATAAACCACAAATCACTCAAATCCGTGAATATAAACTGTGTGACGTGCGCGAAAGCCATCGTACAGACAGTAATATGGTAGTCATGTGATCAAGGGAAGCACTGAGGACAGGAAAGGGAAAACCGCAGCCAGACCAGACAACCAGCAAGATGTGACTGGCTGCAAGAAGGTGTGGGTCAGGGAGCCAGGACAACAGACGGCCATGGCTCAGGAGATGGGTTGGACGTCAGCCTCATAGCAGTTACATTTTAGGAAGAGATACAATTTGAATTCTGCAGTTTTAGCAGTTTTCCCCTCTGCACCAGTTAGCACTAATGCTCAGTTCTCCCTGAGATGATGGCTGGAGGCTTCCTTCAATAATGTCTCCCTTAGACAGGAGATTCTGCTCCATAACTCTCACTCATGTGAATAGACCCCATTTCTATAGTCACATGTAATCTGATCCTTCTGTGAGCTGACAATTAGGGTTGAGCGATCATGTTTGGAAAAGATCGGATTCCGATCGGCGATCGAGAAAATTTCACGATCGCGATCAGAATTCCGAACACAATCTTTTTAGATCGAGATTGGTGATTATTACCCACAATGCTTTGCTACTGGCCAAGCATTGTGGGAAAAGCTAACAATGTTAGCCTTCACACTGAGTATATGTTCCGCTCATTCTGAGCGGAGTGTATACTCAGTGTGAAGGCTCCGCTGCGGTTACATAGGAAAGAATGGAAGCAGCTGGCACACAGCCTTAACCCGCTGCGCGCTGGCTGCGTCCATTCATTCTAATGGGAGACTAGCTATCATTTCTAGTAGCTAGTTACCTGCAGAGATGGCTGGTCCGGTGCCCGATGTTCTCGTTCTTCTTCGCCTCGCTGCCCCCGCCTCCCAGGTTAGTGTTAAAGAGCTAGGAAGAAGGCGGGGCTTGTGGCTTAGGAGAGTGTGGGCGGGTACTGGAAGGGGGGAAACGTCACATCTCCCCGCCCTGTACCCGCCCACACTCTCCTAACCTGGGAGGCAGGGGACAGCAAGGCAAAGAAGAACGAGAACACCGGGCACCGGACCAGCCATCTCTGCAGATAAGTGGACACCAGGGGAGACTAAGTAGCCAGAGGATTTAAAAAAAATTCTCTGGCTACTTAGTGATTAAAAAAAATCACTACACAGCGTGGATTCTAACAATTAAAGCATTCAATTGTTAGATTCCATGCTGTGTAGTGAATAGGATTGTTTTTAAAATCCGATCTCCGATTAGTAAAAAAATCCCATTGACTTGCATTGGGACCGGAATTGGGATCGAGATCGGGAATGAAAAATGATCGGAAATCGGATTTCAAGATCGATCCTGAAAAGTTAAGATCGGCTCAACCCTACTGACAATACATCTTGGTAGATGAAGACGGACTGAGTAGAGTGAAGTGTTTAGAGGAACAGCTTGATAAGTAGAGAAAGAAGTATTTTTCTCTTATAGAATATTTTCCTATATCTTCTATAAATTTTGCTAATTTGCTTAAAACTTTCTGAAAATGACTATTAACTCTTTCCAAACTGAATAATCCCAGAAAATTACGATCCCACAGATCGTAACACCCACTAAACCACAACCCGAGGCTCTCCAGCCATCCACGAACTACAACCCCCAGCATGTCATAAGAAATCAATTGATAAATACAAGTTGATAAAATATATCAATGATCTAAGAAGAATTATCCAGGCTGTCTGTGACTCCATGATGTATGTTACTGGGAATCATTCCTTGTCCCCCCTCCCCACATCGCACCCCCCCCCACCTCTTCATACCGCAGCGGGGCTCGAGGCTTTTTCATTAGCGTGTAAAGAATCTCTCCTCCCTGCACTTTAATGTGCCGGCCTCATTGATGTTTAATGAGAAATACACTTAAGTCCATTTTCTTTGGGCTCTGAAATCTATTGATTGTGTTCAGTCCCTTTAATGGGGTCTGGAGAGAGGAACCGAGATTATAATGAAATACTAATTAGATTACCAAGTCAGAGGAACCCTCCGAGCCCCCCGACATGTCTTCAAGGAGCAGAAGGAAGAAAAAAGCAGGAAAACACGACAGCAGATGCACAAAACCAGGAATCAACCTGGAGAAAATGTGAACCAGTCTCATCACTGACAGACATGTAATATTACTACTGACAACCACCTGTGTATATCATGTCTGAGAGGTTGTCACAGCCCCGCCCCCTGTTACTGACATCACTGGTATAATGACATGTGATCAGTAGGGTTGAGCGATCAAGATGGGAAAAGATCGGATTCCGATCGGCGATTGAGTAAATTTCACGATCGCAATCGGAATTCCGATCCTGATCTTTTCCGGCGGGATCGAGGTTGGAGGTTTTCTCAAGATCGGCTCAACCCGATTCATGTATATATCATGAATAGGGTTGAGCGATTAGGATCTGGAAAGATCGGATCCCGATTGGGGATTGAGCAAATTTCACGATCTGGCAAATGATCGGAAATCGGATTTTAAAATTCATCCAGAAATTTCAAGATCGGCTCAACCCTAGTGATCAGAAATGAGATCCGCCCCCTTATACTACAGTACAGCTATTCCTCTATTACTACTGACAACCTCCTGTATATATCATGTCTGAGAGGTTGTCACAGCTCCGCCCCCTGTTACTGAAATCACTGATATAATATAATGATATGTGATCAGACATGAGATCCGCCCCCTTATACTACGTACAGCTATTCATCTATTACTACTGACAACCAACTGTATATATCATGTCTGAGAGGTTGTCACAGCCCCGCCCCCTGTTAATGACATCACTGACATAATGACATGTGATCAGACATGAGATCCGCCCCCTTATACTACAGTACAGCTATTCCTGACAACCACCTGTATATATCCATACCTCCCAACCGTCCCGATTTCCGCGGGACAGTCCCGATTTGGGTGACATGTCCCGCGGTCCCAGTTGGAGGGAGGTATGTCCCGATTTCAACTCAGATCTGCGTCCAGAGGACGCAGATCTGAGTTGAACACATATGCGGCTGAAGCAAGGAGCTGACACAGGTCAGCTCCTCGCTTCGCCGCTGCCCGCCTCTCTCCCTGACACATGCGGCTGAAGCTGCTCGCGTGCTCGCTTCGCCACTGCGTCTCTCTCTCGCTGACACATGCGGCTGAAGCGAGGAGCTGACCTGTGTCAGCTCCTCGCTTCGCTGCTGCCGCCGGCTCCTGGCTTGTAGACGCGATGTACAAGCCAGGAGCCGGCGGCAGCATCAAAGCGAGGAGCTGACACAGGTCAGCTCCTCGCTTCAGCCGCATGTGTCAGCGAGAGAGAGAGACGCAGCGGCGAAGCGAGCACGCGAGCAGCTTCAGCCGCGTGTGTCAGGGAGAGAGGCGGGCAGCGGCGAAGCGAGGAGCTGACCTGTGTCAGCTCCTTCCTTCAGCCGCATGTGTCAGTGAGAGAGGCGGGCAGAGAGTGGCGAGGGAACGGAGGAGAAGGTAAGTTTAATGTGGAGGTGGAACGTGAAACTGGGGGCAGATGAAGGAGAGGACGGCATGACACTGGGGGCAGAGATGGAGAGGACATGAATCTGGGGGCAGAGATGAAGGGACAGGAATCTGGGGGCAGAGATGTGGGACATGAATCTGGGGGCAGAGATGGAGTTGACATGAAACTGGGGGCAGAGATGTGGGGACATGAATCTGGGGGCAGAGATGGAGTGGACATGAAACTGGGGGCAGAGATGGGGGACATGAATCTGGGGGCAGAGATGGAGTGGACATGAAACTGGGGGCAGAGATGGAGGGACAGGAATCTGGGGGCAGAGATGTGGGACATGAATCTGGGGGCAGAGATGGAGGGGACATGAATCTGGGGGCAGATATGGAGGGACATGAATCTGGGGGCAGAGATGGAGTGGACATGAAACTGGGGGCATGAATGTGGGGGCAGATATGGAGGGACATGAATCTGGGGGCAGAGATGGAGTGGACATGAAACTGGGGGCAGAGATGTGGGGACATGAATCTGGGGGAAGAGATGGAGAGGACATGAATCTGGGAGCAGAGATGGAGAGGACATGAATCTGGGGGCAGAGATGGGGGACATGAATCTGGGGGCAGAGATGGAGGGACATGAATCTGGGGGCAGAGATGGAGGGACATGAATCTGGGGGCAGAGATGGAGGGACATGAATCTGGGGGCAGAGATGGAGGGACATGAATCTGGGGGCAGAGATGTGGGACATGAATCTGGGGGCAGAGATGTGGGGACATGAATCTGGGGTCAGAGATGGAGAGGACATGAATCTGGGGGCAGAAATGGAGGGACATGAAACTGGGGGCAGATGAAGGGTGTATATGAAACTGGGGGAGAGATAGATGGGGGACATATAATTTACGGGTGACTGTAGGAGGATTATACTGTGTGCGGGCACATGAAAAATTAACGAGTGGGCGGGGTCAACACAAAAGTGGGCGGGGCTAAATTTGTCGCAGATGAAGGAGAGGACGGCATGACACTGGGGGCAGAGATGGAGAGGACATGAATCTGGGGGCAGAGATGAAGGGACAGGAATCTGGGGGCAGAGATGTGGGACATGAATCTGGGGGCAGAGATGGAGTTGACATGAAACTGGGGGCAGAGATGTGGGGACATGAATCTGGGGGCAGAGATGGAGTGGACATGAAACTGGGGGCAGAGATGGGGGACATGAATCTGGGGGCAGAGATGGAGTGGACATGAAACTGGGGGCAGAGATGGAGGGACAGGAATCTGGGGGCAGAGATGTGGGACATGAATCTGGGGGCAGAGATGGAGGGGACATGAATCTGGGGGCAGATATGGAGGGACATGAATCTGGGGGCAGAGATGGAGTGGACATGAAACTGGGGGCAGAGATGTGGGGACATGAATCTGGGGGCAGAGATGGAGTGGACATGAAACTGGGGGCAGAGATGTGGGGACATGAATCTGGGGGAAGAGATGGAGAGGACATGAATCTGGGGGCAGAGATGGAGAGGACATGAATCTGGGGGCAGAGATGGAGGGACATGAATCTGGGGGCAGAGATGGAGGGACATGAATCTGGGGGCAGAGATGGAGGGACATGAATCTGGGGGCAGAGATGGAGGGACATGAATCTGGGGGCAGAGATGTGGGACATGAATCTGGGGGCAGAGATGTGGGGACATGAATCTGGGGTCAGAGATGGAGAGGACATGAATCTGGGGGCAGAAATGGAGGGACATGAAACTGGGGGCAGATGAAGGGTGTATATGAAACTGGGGGAGAGATAGATGGGGGACATATAATTTACGGGTGACTGTAGGAGGATTATACTGTGTGCGGGCACATGAAAAATTAACGAGTGGGCGGGGTCAACACAAAAGTGGGCGGGGCTAAATTTGTCGCGGCGCGCTATGTCCCTCTTTCAGTTCTTCAAAAGTTGGGAGGTATGATATATCATATCCGAGAGGTTGTCACAGCACTGATAGTTGTCAGTATTTGTCCGTCATATTGTGGTATTAGTTGCAGGAATCGGTAACTGTGCAGACCCTCCCCCTCAGTTGCTCATTCTCTGCAGACTATTCTTCCTCCTCTTCCTCTTCTTCCTCCTCCAGGTTCTAATTCCTGTGAGTTGTCAGATCTGGTGAATATCGTTATTGGGATTTTCTGTCCTGGAGCAGTGAGGAATGGGATTCATTATCTCTGCGCCCCTGATGTCACCGGCCCTGCTCTCTGCCCATATCTTATTGTCGCCGTGATTGAGGAATTCTCAGTATTCACATCAAAATTGCCAGGATACGAGAATTACACCAAGGTGGTATCTGCCACCACCTCAGCCACTCATAGCAATTATTCATCTATATTCCTCTATCAACATGACACACAACGGCGGCCAAATGTGCCCTACAAATACAAGATACAGGGAGTGAAGGAAGATATAGCAGGGTATATATATAATTATATAGATATAGTATATAAAGTGCCCCAATAATACACTGATCAGTAACATAGTATGAATATAATATAGGAAGTTGTCAGGGTCGGATGTTCTCAATCACTCAAATTCTACAGACAAGGCAAGAAACCAACCCAAGACATTACACAGGAATAAGGAAAAGTTAAACAACTGGCAAATCCCAAGAGCTTTACCTAAAAACTATCCTCCTCTATAATGAGCCCTGGCGCATTGAGAGCCTCCGGAGGAGCGCCTGCAGCGGGTTACTAATACTCCTCACATATGTGTCTGAAGACTACAACAAATATCATCACCCACTGCTGAGACTCAATCACATGGAAGTGACTCAAGACACAAAAGAATCATATCAAAGAATCTCCACTCTGTCTCTATTCCTTGTCCTTAATAACTTAGGTGCAGAGTATTGAGCGGACAGCGGGGCACAGCGTTTGATGTTCCCCATTATTCCACCTGCCCTCTGGGGAGGATGAAAAAAATCAGCTTTATATGGATAGCACTTAGATTAATACAATATAATATAATACAGCACAACACAAACAATACTATACAAAGCAACAACATACTACACACCATTACTACATACAGGCAGCAGAGTCTATTACTATTCAATCATTGGAAAGAAATGAAACTTGTTTCCAAGAGAAAAATATACAATGGAGAAAAGAATCCAAATTACACCTGAAGTCCTGATATTTCATGTTCTCTGCTCAACAGAAACACAAGCACAGAGGGGCCCCACGGTGGCTCAGTGGTTAGCACTGCAGCCTTGCAGCGCTGGAGTCCTGGTGTTCAAATCCCACCAAGGGCATAAAACCATCTGCAAGGAGTTTGTATGTTCTCCCCGTGTTTGCATGGATTTCCATCCCATATTCCAAAAAAAGACATACAAACACAAACAAAAGAAACACAAGCACAGCAGGAAAATCTAAGGAGCAGAAAAATACAAATACAACCCCATGTTCATAAATATAACCACTATAATACTACTCCTATGTACAAGAATATAACTGCTATAATACTGCTCCTATGTACAAGAATATAACTACTATAATACTGCTCCTATGTACAAGAATATAACTACTATAATACTGCCACTATTCCGCTTTTATTTTCACATTTTTCTATTTTTCTCACTATGTTCTGTTGTTAAACCTCTGAATGTATTCACCCACTTGGGGGTGAGTCCTTTTAAAAGTATGAAATAAAGTTTTTTTTGAGTTTTAACCTCCTCTGAGCTGCAGATCCTTCAAACTTTGTTTGAATCCTTTTTGGAATTTTTTCTCATCATTTTGCTCCAGGAGGTCAAGGAGAACAGGGTCGTGCACCACAGGAGGATAAATGAACGGAAGATAGGTGAGCTACTTCTCTATTTTTTCTAAAAGTGTTGTTTTTTGAAGAATATAACTACTATAATACTGCTCCTATGTACAAGAATATAACTACTATAATACTACTCCTATGTACAAGAATATAACTACTATAATACTACTCCTATGTAAAAGAATATAACTACTATAATACTACCTCCTATGTACAAGAATATAACTACTATAATACTGCTCCTATGTACAAGAATATAACTACTATAATACTCCCACTATGTACAAGAATATAACTACTATAATACTGCTCCTATGTACAAGAATATAACTACTATAATACTGCTCCTATGTACAAGAATATAATTACTATAATACTACCTCCTATGTACAAGAATATAACTACTATAATACTGCTCCTATGTACAAGAATATAACTACTATAATACTGCCCCTATGTACAAGAATATAACTACTATAATACTGCTCCTATGTACAAGAATATAACTACTATAATACTGCCACTATGTACAAGAATATAACTACTATAATACTGCTCCTATGTACAAGAATATAACTACTATAATACTGCTCCTATGTACAAGAATATAACTACTATAATACTACATCCTATGTACAAGAATATAACTACTATAATACTGCTCCTATGTACAAGAATATAACTACTATAATACTGCCACTATGTACAAGAATATAACTACTATAATACTGCTCCTATGTACAAGAATATAACTACTATAATACTGCTCCTATGTACAAGAATATAACTACTATAATACTACCTCCTATGTACAAGAATATAACTACTATAATACTGCTCCTATGTACAAGAATATAACTACTATAATACTACCTCCTATGTACAAGAATATAACTACTATAATACTACCTCCTATGTACAAGAATATAACTACTATAATACTGCTCCTATGTACAAGAATATAACTACTATAATACTACCTCCTATGTACAAGAATATAACTACTATAATACTACCTCCTATGTACAAGAATATAACTACTATAATACTGCTCCTATGTACAAGAATATAACTACTATAATACTACCTTCTATGTACAGGAATATAACTACTATAATACTACTCCTATGTACAAGAATATAACTACTATAATACTGCTCCTATGTACAAGAATATAACTACTATAATACTGCTCCTATGTACAAGAATATAACTACTATCATACTACCTCCTATGTACAAGAATATAACTACTATAATACTACTCCTATGTACAAGAATATAACTACTATCATACTACCTCCTATGTACAAGAATATAACTACTATAATACTGCTCCTATGTACAAGAATATAACTACTATAATACTACCTCCTATGTACAAGAATATAACTACTATAATACTACCTCCTATGTACAGGAGTATAACTACTATAATACTACTCCTATGTACAGGAGTATAACTACTATAATACTACCTCCTATGTACAAGAATATAACTACTATAATACTACCTCCTATGTACAAGAATATAACTACTATAATACTGCTCCTATGTACAAGACTATAACTACTATAATACTACTCCTATGTACAAGAATATAACTACTATAATACTACTCCTATGTACAAGAATATAACTACTATAATACTACTCCTATGTACAAGAATATAACTACTATAATACTGCTCCTATGTACAAGAATATAACTACTGTAATACTGCCCCTATGTACAAGAATATAACTACTATAATACTGCTCCTATGTACAAGAATATAACTACTATAATACTGCCACTATGTACAAGAATATAACTACTATAATACTGCTCCTATGTACAAGAATATAACTACTATAATACTGCTCCTATGTACAAGAATATAACTACTATAATACTACATCCTATGTACAAGAATATAACTACTATAATACTGCTCCTATGTACAAGAATATAACTACTATAATACTGCCACTATGTACAAGAATATAACTACTATAATACTGCTCCTATGTACAAGAATATAACTACTATAATACTGCTCCTATGTACAAGAATATAACTACTATAATACTACCTCCTATGTACAAGAATATAACTACTATAATACTGCTCCTATGTACAAGAATATAACTACTATAATACTACCTCCTATGTACAAGAATATAACTACTATAATACTACCTCCTATGTACAAGAATATAACTACTATAATACTGCTCCTATGTACAAGAATATAACTACTATAATACTACCTCCTATGTACAAGAATATAACTACTATAATACTACCTCCTATGTACAAGAATATAACTACTATAATACTGCTCCTATGTACAAGAATATAACTACTATAATACTACCTTCTATGTACAGGAATATAACTACTATAATACTACTCCTATGTACAAGAATATAACTACTATAATACTGCTCCTATGTACAAGAATATAACTACTATAATACTGCTCCTATGTACAAGAATATAACTACTATCATACTACCTCCTATGTACAAGAATATAACTACTATAATACTACTCCTATGTACAAGAATATAACTACTATCATACTACCTCCTATGTACAAGAATATAACTACTATAATACTGCTCCTATGTACAAGAATATAACTACTATAATACTACCTCCTATGTACAAGAATATAACTACTATAATACTACCTCCTATGTACAGGAGTATAACTACTATAATACTACTCCTATGTACAGGAGTATAACTACTATAATACTACCTCCTATGTACAAGAATATAACTACTATAATACTACCTCCTATGTACAAGAATATAACTACTATAATACTGCTCCTATGTACAAGACTATAACTACTATAATACTACTCCTATGTACAAGAATATAACTACTATAATACTACTCCTATGTACAAGAATGTAACTACTATAATACTACTCCCATGTACAAGAATGTAACTACTATAATACTACTCCTATGTACAAGAATATAACTACTATCATACTACCTCCTATGTACAAGAATATAACTACTATAATACTGCTCCTATGTACAAGAATATAACTACTATAATACTGCCACTATGTACAAGAATATAACTACTATAATACTGCTCCTATGTACAAGAATATAACTACTATAATACTGCTCCTATGTACAAGAATATAACTACTATAATACTACCTCCTATGTACAAGAATATAACTACTATAATACTGCTCCTATGTACAAGAATATAACTACTATAATACTACCTCCTATGTACAAGAATATAACTACTATAATACTGCTCCTATGTACAAGAATATAACTACTATAATACTACTCCTATGTACAAGAATATAACTACTATAATACTACTCCTATGTACAAGAATATAACTACTATAATACTACTCCTATGTACAAGAATATAACTACTATAATACTACCTCCTATGTACAAGAATATAACTACTATAATACTGCTCCTATGTACAAGAATATAACTACTATAATACTCCCACTATGTACAAGAATATAACTACTATAATACTGCTCCTATGTACAAGAATATAACTACTATAATACTGCTCCTATGTACAAGAATATAACTACTATAATACTGCTCCTATGTACAAGAATATAACTACTATAATACTACCTCCTATGTACAAGAATATAACTACTATAATACTACCTCCTATGTACAAGAATATAACTACTATAATACTGCTCCTATGTACAAGAATATAACTACTATAATACTACCTCCTATGTACAAGAATATAACTACTATAATACTGCTCCTATGTACAAGAATATAACTACTATAATACTACTCCTATGTACAAGAATATAACTACTATAATATTACTACTATGTACAAGAATATAACTACTATAATACTACCTCCTATGTACAGGAATATAACTACTATAATACTACTCCTATGTACAAGAATATAACTACTATAATACTGCCTCCTGTGTGCAAGAATATAACTACTATAATACTACCTCCTATGTACAAGAATATAACTACTATAATACTACTCCTATGTACAGGAGTATAACTACTATAATACTACTCCTATGTACAGGAGTATAACTACTATAATACTACCTCCTATGTACAAGAATATAACTACTATAATACTACCTCCTATGTACAAGAATATAACTACTATAATACTGCTCCTATGTACAAGACTATAACTACTATAATACTACTCCTATGTACAAGAATATAACTACTATAATACTGCTCCTATGTACAAGAATATAACTACTATAATACTACTCCTATGTACAAGAATATAACTACTATAATACTACTCCTATGTACAAGAATGTAACTACTATAATACTGCTCCTATGTACAAGAATATAACTACTATAATACTGCTCCTATGTACAACAATATAACTACTATAATACTACCTCCTATGTACAAGAATATAACTACTATAATACTACTCCCATGTACAAGAATGTAACTACTATAATACTGCTACTATGTACAAGAATGTAACTACTATAATACTACTCCTATGTACAAGAATATAACTACTATAATACTACTCCCATGTACAAGAATGTAACTACTATAATACTGCTACTATGTACAAGAATGTAACTACTATAATACTACTCCCATGTACAAGAATGTAACTACTATAATACTGCTACTATGTACAAGAATATACCTACTATAATACTGCCTCCTGTGTGCAAGAATATAACTACTATAATACTACCTCCTATGTACAAGAATATAACTACTATAATACTACCTCCTATGTACAAGAATATAACTACTATAATACTGCTCCTATGTACAAGACTATAACTACTATAATACTACTCCTATGTACAAGAATATAACTACTATAATACTGCTCCTATGTACAAGAATATAACTACTATAATACTACTCCTATGTACAAGAATATAACTACTATAATACTACTCCTATGTACAAGAATGTAACTACTATAATACTGCTCCTATGTACAACAATATAACTACTATAATACTACCTCCTATGTACAAGAATATAACTACTATAATACTACTCCCATGTACAAGAATGTAACTACTATAATACTGCTACTATGTACAAGAATGTAACTACTATAATACTACTCCTATGTACAAGAATATAACTACTATAATACTACTCCCATGTACAAGAATGTAACTACTATAATACTGCTACTATGTACAAGAATGTAACTACTATAATACTACTCCCATGTACAAGAATATAACTACTATAATACTGCTACTATGTACAAGAATATGACTACTATAATACTACTCCTATGTACAAGAATATAACTACTATAATACTACTCCTATGTACAAGAATATAACTACTATAATACTACTCCTATGTACAAGAATATGACTACTATAATACTACTCCTATGTACAAGAATATAACTACTATAATACTACTCCTATGTACTAGAATATAGAGATTCTCCTTCCTCCTTGGGGCTGCCCATCCACCATGGTGGTAAGCCCAGAGTTGAGTACTGTTTTGGTAACTCTCACAACTAGTCTCCATGTCAACTCATTTCCTTAGCTATCAGTTTCTGTCTGGTCTGGTCTGTCACTTCTCTCCTTTCACCATGGTGAAGATTGGGCTGACAAACAGTGCAAACCTTCCTAGCACACCGAAGCTGCAGAAGAAATCAAAGGAAGACTTTGATATAGATTTTAAAAAGTCTTCCCCATCACTCCCTATTGTCTCGGTGTAGTGAGGGATCAAGACTGGATCGTCTGATCCAGTAGAGTCTTCGGACGCTGAAGATCTTATAGATGAAGTCTTTATCTCAGACTCTCCATCCATGGTCATTATTTCTCCCAAAGGTCATCAAATGTTAATATCGTGATAAAGTTCTCCAACCTGTCAAGAGAGAAGTGGCTGATACTAAATAGGATGTGGAAAGTCTCAGATCCAGAGGTGGTTTTTCAACCTCTTCACCTTCGTCCTCTTCACCTTCATTGTCTTCACTTTGTCCTCTTCACCTTCATCCTCTTCACCTTGGTCCTCTTCACCTTCATACTCTTCACCTTGTTCCTCTTCACCTCGGTGCTCTTCACCTTGGTCCTCTTCAACTTTGTCTTCTTCACATTGGTCCTCTTCACCTTCATCCTCTTCACCTTCATCCTATTCACCTTCATCCTCTTCACCTTCATCCTCTTCACCTTCATCCTCTTCACCTCGGTCCTCTTCACCTCGGTCCTCTTCAACTTTGTCTTCTTCACATTGGTCCTTTTCACCTTCATCCTCTTCACCTTCATCCTCTTCACCTTCATCCTATTCACCTTGATCCTCTTCACCTTGATCCTCTTCACCTTCATCCTCTTCACCTTGGTCCTCTTCACCTTCATACTCTTCACCTTGTTCCTCTTCACCTCGGTGCTCTTCACCTTGGTCCTCTTCAACTTTGTCTTCTTCACATTGGTCCTCTTCACCTTCATCCTATTCACCTTGATCCTCTTCACCTTCATCCTCTTCACCTTGGTCCTCTTCACCTTGGTCCTCTTCACCTTCATCCTCTTCACCTTGGTCCTCTTCACCTTAGTCCTCTTCACCATGGTCCTCTTCACCTTCATCCTCTTCACCTTGGTCCTCTTCACCTTCATCCTCTTCACCTTCATCCTCTTCACCTTGGTCCTCTTCACCTTGGTCCTCTTCACCTTGGTTCTCTTCCCCTTGGTCCTCTTCATCTTGGTCCTCTTCACCTTGATCATCTTCACCTTGATTCTCTTCACCTTCATCATCTTCACCTTCATCCTCTTCACCTTGGTCCTCTTCACCGTCATCATCTTCACCTTGGTCCTCTTCACCTTGGTCCTCTTCACCTTCACCCCAGGCTCTGTCAGCTGGCCAGTCCATTTGATCTCTCTTCACTTATTTAGAAGACCAATACATTGATATGGGAATGATCTCCATGTATGGTCCATATAGGACTTTCCACAAGCTAAAGCTATGTTTGCACTAGAAGGATTCAGCTCTCGTACTTGGGTGCCGATACCCCTCCTGATCTTCATGGTTCATAAAGGGCATGGCTAATAATGGGCGTGGTTAATAACGGGCATGGTTCATAATGGGCGTAGTTGGTAATGGGCGTGGTTTATACTGGTCATGGTTTAGAAGTGTCTAAATTTACGACACATTTATGAGACTGACAAAGACGATGTGGGGCAGATTTTCTTGTTCCAGGTAGACAAAGTTCAAATGCTATAAACTTATGAATTTTCGACAATTTACTTTGTGACCCATAAATTCCTGTGTCCCCCAAATTTGTCTCCTCAATAAGAGACGAGTAGTTTGTGTTATTTTATTCCTATATTTCTAGGTGTTTTGATGTATATGCCAAACATTTGTCTCCTGGGGAAGTTGACACTTTTGGTTAGATGATATTTGAGTCAGATTTTTGGAGCTTCCAGAACTTTCCATATTTCTGAAGGTTTGTGCGACAGATTCCTAAATATGTCTAAAGCTATGAGCGAGATTCACAGTGTAAGACAAAAAAGTGCAAAGTTTGATAAATGTGCCCCATAAGTAAAGTGTTCTTACAAATCCTTCCCATTGATCTCCATGTTTATTCTTAGCTTCTCGATGTTGCCATTTCTCCTTCCCTTATCTTGGCTTCTTCTTTCATTTATCTGTTGCAAATTGTCTTACATTTGGCTACAATGTTCTTATCCTCTGCCTTCCTCTATAGCCAGGACTGGAGACTATTACATGTGATAGAACAAATACCAGCAGAATAGTGAGCGCAGCTCTGGAGTATAATACAGGATGTAACTCAGGATCAGTACAGGATAAGTAATGTAATATATGTACACAGTGACTGTACCAGCAGAATAGTGAGCGCAGCTCTGGAGTATAATACAGGATGTAACTCAGGATCAGTACAGGATAAGTAATGTAATGTATGTACACAGTGACCATGCCAGCAGAATAGTGAGTGAAGCTCTGGAGTATAATACAGGATATAACTCAGGATCAGGACAGGATAAGTAATGTAATGTATGTACACAGTGACTGTACCAGCAGAATAGTGAGCGCAGCTCTGGATTATAATACAGGATAAGTAATGTAATGTATATACACAGTGACTGTACCAGCAGAATAGTGAGTGCAGCTCTGGAGTATAATACAGGATGTAACTCAGGATCAGTACAGGATAAGTAATGTAATGTATGTACACAGTGACTGCACCAGCAGAATAGTGAGCGCAGCTCTGGAGTATAATACAGGATATATAATGTAAGTACAACATATATTTATAATGAAGTTTTAGGTTTGGTTATTATTATAGACAATATTTTTGATATTTTTCTTTCTATGACAATTATCTTAATGCTGAAACTTGTGTTATTTCTATTTTTTATCAGTCTTGAGCTTTGTCACTGCAGTCACATCCAGAGCTGAATTTACACTTCTTTCTCAGACAGCGCTATCTGGGACTTGTAGTGTCTATGATATCGGGGTACGGGTCACTTTTCCCTTCTTGACTTTTCCACAACACAACTTTTGCGCAGCAGGACAAAGTCGCATGCTGAGTGTTAACCATGTAACTACAGCCTGGAGAATGCAGCTCTGGCTGTGACTGGAGTAACGTTAATCTGTATCTGTTTCCACTGCGTCTTTATGTGAGACAGACGCTATAAGTGGCGCTCTACGTGTGTCACATTGTGGTGTATTCTCATCTCTGGCTTCTTCATTGTGTCTTGATGAATGGATTCTTAGTGATATTTTTTACAATGGATTCTTTTCCGCCTCCTTCTAGACGCGGCCATTGAGGGCTCTTGAGTCACATTTTGTGGTGAGTCATAGTATAAGTATTCTTGTACCGAGCCGCGTCCTGCTCGCGTATCGCTGGGCTACAAGTACTTCACATAATAAACTCATTGCTTTAGTGTAGGCAAACGCCGAAGAACGCAACAAAGCTGCAGACGTTGTCTCGGAAGACATCGCATAAAACTAGAACGTCATTTCTTGTTATGGACAGGAGATCATGGAAAAGTCATTTACACAGAAAATAAGAGAAACTTTTTTTATATCTCTTTCTGGGAAAGCTGAGTGACAGCTCCTAAATATCACATGGTGCGTCATCCGAATATCACCGCATTGTTAGGCTGATGATATGATATCTGGAGTCTGGGAAAGCTGGGTGACTGACAATCTCTGTAATGGCAACATATTGGTGGTCGGTAATCTTTACCAAATATACCCGCAGATGTCCTGGAAGATTCTGAATATACAATACACATAGAAATAAAAACTAACTACATAAAAGTCCCATATTATGTCAAAACAATACCGCCATAACATACACAAATACTAATCTTATAACTTAATAATACAGCCATACAGTGTCCAAATAATAGTCCTATACAATGTTATAATAATACCACCATACAATGTCCAAACAATAGTGCTATACAATGTTATAATAATACCACCATACAGTGCCCAAATAATAGTCCTATACAATGTTATAATAATACCACCATACAATGTCCAAACAATAGTGCTATACAATGTTATAATAATACCGCCATACAGTGCCCAAATAATAGTCCTATACAATGTTATAATAATACCACCATACAGTGCCCAAATAATAGTCCTATACAATGTTATAATAATACCACCATACAATGTCCAAACAATAGTGCTATACAATGTTATAATAATACCGCCATACAGTGCCCAAATAATAGTCCTATACAATGTTATAATAATACCGCCATACAGTGCCCAAATATTAGTCCTATACAATGTTATAATAATACCACCATACAATGTCCAAACAATAGTGCTATACAATGTTATAATAATACCGCCATACAGTGCCCAAATAATAGTCCTATACAATGTTATAATAATACCGCCATACAGTGCCCAAATATTAGTCCTATACAATGTTATAATAATACCACCATACAGTGCCCATATAATAGTCCTATAACATGACTGCTATACAGTTATCAAATATTCGTCTATAACATGGCAAAATAATTCTAACATACAGTGTTTAAATAATAGTCCTACAAGATGGTAAAATACTACTACCATATAATGCTCTCATAGTATTCCTATTATAATGCAAAATAATATTACCATACAGTGCTCAAATAATGTTCCTATAACATTACTCCCTGCCTGCTTACACATGGTAAAATAATGCTACCATACAATACTCAAATAGTAGTCCTATAATATGGTCAAATAATACTACCATACAGAACTCACATACATACTTTGCCCCTACGTTATATGTCACAGTAGTGGCCGCTCTTGTATTTTTTTTATTATTTTTTTTGCATTTTCTGGAGCTGTAACATATTTTGAAATGTTATTGGGAAACACTAAAAGTGTGTGACGGAGGTCTAAGGTCGTGTTCACACCTGTCAGCAGTGTTTGTTTCTGCAATGTTGGGGCGGGTAAAATCTCATTCACTGTAAAATGCAGCGTTTTTTTCTGTACTTTTGCTTCTGTTTCACACAAGTTGCAGATTTTCCGCTACATTTTATATTGCAGAAAACTAAATAAAAACATTGCGGTCGGACATTACTGGTTACACAATAGGGAATTAGAACTAGCCGCGTACACAGAGCAATATCACCATTACATTGGGTTTGTTTTGCCTCTTTGGTGATTTTTTTTCCCCAAAAAAACTCTGCATACTATGGTCCTGACATTTTTTTACAGTTGATTGGCGTGAGGATTACATATGTATATGATGGGTGAGGATTATGTTACATATGTATATGATGGGTGAGGATTATGCTACATATGTATCTGATGGGTGAGGATTATGTTACATATGTTTCTGATAGTTCAGGATTATGTTACATATGTATCTGATGGTTCAGGATTATGTTACATATGAATGTGAATCGGGAGTATTATGTTACATATATATCTGATGGGTGAGGATTATGTTACATATGTATCTGATCAGTGAGGATTATGTTACATATGAATCTGAATAGGGATTATGTTACATATGTATCTGATCAGTGAGGATTATGTTACATATGTATCTGATGGGTGAGGATTATGTTACATATGTATCTGATGGGTGAGGATTATGTTACATATGTATCTGATTGGTGAGGATTATGTTACATATGTATCTGATTGGTGAGGATTATGTTACATATGTATCTGATGGGTGAGGATTATGTTACATATGTATCTGCTGGGTGAGGATTATGCTACATATGTATCTGATCAGTGAGGATTATGTTACATATGAATCTGAATAGGGAGGATTATGTTACATATGTATCTGATGGGTGAGGATTATGTTACATATGTATCTGATCAGTGAGGATTATGTTACATATGTATCTGATGGGTGAAGATTATGTTACATATGTATCTGATGGGTGAGGATTATGTTACATATGTATCTGATGGGTGAGGATTATGTTACATATGTATCTGATGGGTGAGGATTATGTTACATATGTATCTGATGGGTGAGAATTATGTTACATATGTATATGATGGGTGAGGATTATGTTACATATGTATCTGATGGTTCAGGAATATGTTACATATGAATCTGAATAGGGAGGATTATGTTACATATGTATCTGATTGGTGACGATTATGTTACATATGAATCTGAATAGGGAGGATTATGTTACATATGTATCTGATGGGTGAGGATTATGTTACATATGTATCTGATGGGTGAGGATTATGTTACCTATGTATCTGATGGGTGAGGATTATGTTACATATGTATCTGATGGGTGAGGATTATGTTACATATGTATCTGATCGGTGAGGATACATGTTACATATGTATCTGATGGGTGAGGATTATGTTACATACAGTATGTGTGTGCATAAATATGTGTGCGCGTATGCAGGGTAGGGCGCATATTCAGGATAGGGTGCATATATATGTGCGCGCATAAATATGTAAACGCATAAATATGTGCGTGCATAAATATGTGCGTGCATAAATATGTGCGCGCATATACAGGGTCGAGCGCATAAATATGTGCGCGCATAAATATGTGCGCGCATAAATATGTGCACGCATATACAGGGTAGGGCGCATATTTATGTGCGCGCATATATATTTGAGTGCGTATACAGGGTAGGGCGCATATTCAGGGTAGGGCGCATATATATGTGCGCGTATAAATATGTGCGTGCATAAATATGTGTGCGCATAAATATGTGCGCGCATATACAGGGTAGGGCACATATATATGTGCGCGCATAAATATGTGTGCGCATAAATATGTGTGCGCATAAATATGTGCGCGCATAAATATGTACGCGCATATACAGGGTAGGGCGCATATATACAGTGCCTACAAGTAGCAGGTTTGATAGCAATTTAGCAGGTTTGATAAGATGCAAATAAGTTAGATCCTTCAAACTTCAAACAAGAGCAGGATTTATTAACAGATGCATAAATCTTACAAACCAAAAAGTTATGTTGCTCAGTTAAATTTTAATAAATTTTAAACATAAAAGTGTGGGTCAATTATTATTCAACCCCTAGGTTTAATATTTTGTGGAATAACCCTCGTTTGCAATTACAGCTAATAATCGTCTTTTATAAGACCTGATCAGGTCGGCACAGGTCTCTGGAGTTATCTTGGCCCACTCCTCCATGCAGATCTTCTCCAAGTTATCTAGGTTCTTTGGGTGTCTCATGTGGACTTAAACCTTCCACAAGTTTTCAATTGGGTTAAGGTCAGGAGACTGACTACACTGCAACACCTTGATTTTTTCCCTCTTGAACCAGGCCTTGGTTTTCTTGGCTGTGTGCTTTGGGTCGTTGTCTTGTTGGAAGATGAAATCACGACCCATCTTAAGATCCTTGATGGAGGAGCGGAGGTTCTTGGCCACAATCTCCAGGTAGGCCGTGCTATCCATCTTCCCATGGATGCGGACCAGATGGCCAGGCCCCTTGGCTGAGAAGCAGCCCCACAGCATGATGCTGCCACCACCATGCTTGACTGTAGGGATGGTATTCTTGGGGTCGTATGCAGTGCCATCCAGTCTCCAAACGTCACGTGTGTGGTTGGCACCAAAGATCTCGATCTTGGTCTCATCAGACCAGAGAACCTTGAACCAGTCTGTCTCAGAGTCCTCCAAGTGATCATGAGCAAACTGTAGACGAGCCTTGACATGACGCTTTGAAAGTAAAGGTACCTTACGGGCTCGTCTGGAACGGAGACCATTGCGGTGGAGTACGTTACTTATGGTATTGACTGAAACCAATGTCCCCACTGCCATGAGATCTTCCCGGAGCTCCTTCCTTGTTGTCCTTGGGTTAGCCTTGACTCTTCGGACAAGCCTGGCCTCGGCACGGGAGGAAACTTTCAAAGGCTGTCCAGGCCGTGGAAGGCTAACAGTAGTTCCATAAGCCTGCCACTTCCGGATGATGCTCCCAACAGTGGAGACAGGTAGGTCCAACTCCTTGGAAAGGGTTTTGTACCCGTTGCCAGCCTTGTGACCCTCCATGATTTTGTCTCTGATGGCCTTGGAATGCTCCTTTGTCTTTCCCATGTTGACCATGTATGAGTGCTGTTCACAAGTTTGGGGAGGGTCTTAAATAGTCAGAAAAGGCTGGAAAAAGAGATAATTAATCCAAACATGTGAAGCTCATTGTTCTTTGTGCCTGAACTACTTCTTAATACTTTAGGGGAACCAAACAGAATTCTGGTGGTTTGAGGGGTTGAATAATAAATGACCCTCTGAATAAACTTTTCACAATTTAAAAAAAAAAATAAAGAAATAACATTCTTTTTTGCTGCAGTGCATTTCACACTTCCAGGCTGATCTACAGTCCAAATGTCACAATGCCAAGTTAATTCAGAATGTGTAAACCTGCTAAATCTGCAGGGGGTTGAATACTACTTGTAGGCATTGTATGTGCGCGCATAAATATGTGCGCGCATAAATATGTACGCGCATAAATATGTACGCGCATATACATGGTAGGGCGCATATATATGTGCGCGCATAAATATGTGCGTGCATTAATATGTGAGCGCATAAATATGTGCACGCATACATATGAGCGCACATAAATATGTGCGCGCATACACAGGGCAGGGCGCATATGCAGGGTAGGACGCATATATGTGCGCACATAAATATGTGCGCGCATAAATATGTGCGTGCATAAATATGTGCGCGCATATACAGGGTCGAGCGCATAAATATGTGCGCGAATAAATATGTGCACGCATATACAGGGTAGGGCGCATATTTGTGTGCGCGCATATATATTTGAGTGCGTATACAGGGTAGGGCGCATATTCAGGGTAGGGCGCATGTATATGTGCGCGCATTAATATGTGAGCGCATAAATATGTGCACGCATACATATGAGCGCGCATAAATATGTGCGCGCATACACAGGGCAGGGCGCATATGCAGGGTAGGGCGCATATATGTGCGCGCATAAATATGTGCGCACATAAATATGTGCGCGCATAAATATGTGCGTGCATAAATATGTGCGCGCATATACAGGGTCGAGTGCATAAATATGTGCGCGCATAAATATGTTGGAGTTGGCAGACTGTGCAGGTCATGGACTGCTTTTTAAAACCAAATATGAGAAATCTCTTCAGTGTCAGGCAGCGCAGGACCCAGACGTGCCGGAGACCAACCTGACCGAATCCAAGCTGCCCCCTGAGATCCAGGCCTGACCCGGACCATGAGACCCAGCTCTCCGCGGGCGCCCCTCTTACTGCTTGCTCAGAGAAATCTGCCGAGTTTACCACGTGCGTCTGAGACTCTCACTACCCCACGGCGAAAGGGCACGGTACAAACTTTTTGCACTTGACTTGAGACCATATACAGGGTAGGGCGAATATTTATGTGGCAGCATATATATTTGAGTGCGTATACAGGGTAGGGCGCATATTCAGGGTAGGGCGCATATATATGTGCGCGTATAAATATGTGCGTGCATAAATATGTGCGCGCAAAAATATGTGCGCGCAAAAATATGTGCGCGCAGAAATATGTGCGCGCATATACAGGGTAGGGCACATATATATGTGCGCGCATAAATATGTGCGCGCATAAATATGTACGCGCATATACAGGGTAGGGCGCATATATATGTGCGCGCATAAATATGTGCGCGCATTAATATGTGAGCGCATAAATATGTGCACGCATACATATGAGCGCGCATAAATATGTGCGCGCATACACAGGGTAGGGCGCATATACAGGATAGGGCGCATATATGTGCGCGCATAAATATGTGCGCGCATATACAGGGTAGGGCGCATAAATATGTGCACGCATACACAGGGCAGGGCGCATATGCAGGGTAGGGCGCATATATGTGCGCACATAAATATGTGCGCGCATAAATATGTGCGCGCATAAATATGTGCGCGCATAAATATGTGCACGCATATACAGGGTAGGGCGCATATTTATGTGCGCGCATATATATTTGAGTGCGTATACACGGTAGGGCGCATATTCAGGGTAGGGCGCATATATATGTGTGCGTATAAATATGTGCGTGCATAAATATGTGCGCGCATAAATATGTGCACGCAAAAATATGTGCGCGCATAAATATGTGCGCGCATAAATATGTACGCGCATAAATATGTACGCGCATATACAGGGTAGGGCGCATATATATGTGCGCGCATTAATATGTGAGCGCATAAATATGTGCACCCATACATATGAGCGCGCATAAATATGTGAGCGCATACACAGGGCAGGGCGCATATGCAGGGTAGGGCGCATATATGTGCGCACATAAATATGTGCGCGCATAAATATGTGCGCGCATATACAGGGTCGAGCGCATAAATATGTGCGCGCATAAATATGTGCACGCATATACAGGGTAGGGCGCATATTTATGTGCGCACATATATATTTGAGTGCGTATACAGGGTAGGGCGCATATTCAGGGTAGGGCGCATATATATGTGCGCGTATAAATATGTGCGCGTATAAATATGTGCGCGCATAAATATGTGCGCGCAAAAATATGTGCGCGCATATACAGGGTAGGGCACATATATATGTGCGCGCATAAATATATGCGCGCATAAATATGTGCGCGCATAAATATGTGCGCGCATAAATATGTACGCGCATATACAGGATAGGGCGCATATATATGTGCGCGCATAAATATGTGCGCGCATTAATATGTGAGCGCATAAATATGTGCACGCATACATATGAGCGCGCATAAATATGTGCGCGCATACACAGGGTAGGGCGCATATATGTGCGCGCATAAATATGTGCGCGCAAAAATATGTGCGCGCAAAAATATGTGCGCGCATATACAGGGCAGGGCACATATATATGTGTGCGCATAAATATGTGCGCGCATAAATATGTGCGCGCATAAATATGTACGCGCATATACAGGGTAGGGCGCATATATATGTGCGCGCATAAATATGTGCGCGCATTAATATGTGAGCGCATAAATATGTGCGCGCATAAATATGTGCACGCATATACAGGGTAGGGCGCATATTTATGTGCGCGCATATATATTTGAGTGCGTATACAGGGTAGGGCGCATATTCAGGGTAGGGCGCATATATATGTGCGCGCATAAATATGTACGCGCATAAATATGTACGCGCATAAATATGTACGCGCATAAATATGTACGCGCATATACAGGGTAGGGCGCATATATATGTGCGCGCATTAATATGTGAGCGCATAAATATGTGCACGCATACATATGAGCGCGCATAAATATGTGAGCGCATACACAGGGCAGGGCGCATATGCAGGGTAGGGCGCATATATGTGCGCACATAAATATGTGCGCGCATAAATATGTGCGTGCATAAATATGTGCGTGCATAAATATGTGCGCGCATATACAGGGTCGAGCGCATAAATATGTGCGCGCATAAATATGTGCACGCATATACAGGGTAGGGCGCATATTTATGTGCGCGCATATATATTTGAGTGCGTATACAGGGTAAGGCGCATATTCAGGGTAGGGCGCATATATATGTGCGCGTATAAATATGTGCGCGCATAAATATGTGCGCGCATAAATATGTGCGCGCAAAAATATGTGCGCGCATATACAAGGTAGGGCGCATATATATGTGCGCGCATTAATATGTGAGCGCATAAATATGTGCACGCATACACAGGGTAGGGCGCATATATGTGCGCGCATAAATATGTGCGCGCAAAAATATGTACGCGCATATACAGGGTAGGGCGCATATATATGTGCGCGCATTAATATGTGAGCGCATAAATATGTGCACGCATACATATGAGCGCGCATAAATATGTGCGCGCATAAATATGTACGCGCATAAATATGTACGCGCATAAATATGTACGCGCATATACAGGGTAGGGCGCATATATATGTGCGCGCATTAATATGTGAGCGCATAAATATGTGCACGCATACATATGAGCGCGCATAAATATGTGCGCGCATAAATATGTACGCGCATAAATATGTACGCGCATAAATATGTACGCGCATATACAGGGCAGGGCACATATATATGTGTGCGCATAAATATGTGCGCGCATAAATATGTGTGCGCATAAATATGTGCGCGCATAAATATGTACGCGCATAAATATGTAAGCGCATATACAGGGTAGGGCGCATATATATGTGCGCGCATTAATATGTGAGCGCATAAATATGTGCACGCATACATATGAGCGCGCATAAATATGTGCGCGCATACACAGGGCAGGGCGCATATGCAGGGTAGGGCGCATATATGTGCGCACATAAATATGTGCGCGCATAAATATGTGCGTGCATAAATATGTGCGCGCATATACAGGGTCGAGCGCATAAATATGTGCGCGCATAAATATGTGCACGCATATACAGGGTAGGGCGCATATTTATGTGCGCGCATATATATTTGAGTGCGTATACAGGGTAGGGCGCATATTCAGGCTAGGGCGCATATATATGTGCGCGCATAAATATGTGCGCGCATAAATATGTGCACGCAAAAATATGTGCGCGCAAAAATATGTGCGCGCATATACATGGTAGGGCACATATATATGTGCGCGCATAAATATGTGCGCGCATAAATATGTACGCGCATATACAGGGTAGGGCGCATATATATGTGCGCGCATAAATATGTGCGCGCATTAATATGTGAGCGCATAAATATGTGCACGCATACATATGAGCGCGCATAAATATGTGCGCGCATACACAGGGTAGGGCGCATATATGTGCGCGCATAAATATGTGCGCGCAAAAATATGTGCGCGCATATACAGGGTAGGGCACATATATATGTGCGCGCATAAATATGTGCGCGCATAAATATGTGCGCGCATAAATATGTGCGCGCATATACAGGGTAGGGCGCATATATATGTGCGCGCATAAATATGTGCGCGCATTAATATGTGAGCGCATAAATATGTGCACGCATACATATGAGCGCGCATAAATATGTGCGCGCATACACAGGGTAGGGCGCATATATGTGCGCGCATAAATATGTGCGCGCAAAAATATGTGCGCGCAAAAATATGTGCGCGCATATACAGGGCAGGGCACATATATATGTGCGCGCATAAATATGTGCGCGCATAAATATGTACGCGCATATACAGGGTAGGGCGCATATATATGTGCGCGCATAAATATGTGCGCGCATTAATATGTGAGCGCATAAATATGTGCGCGCAAAAATATGTGCACGCATATACAGGGTAGGGCGCATATTTATGTGCGCGCATATATATTTGAGTGCGTATACAGGGTAGGGCGCATATTCAGGGTAGGGCGCATATATATGTGCGCGTATAAATATGTGCGTGCATAAATATGTGCGCGCAGAAATATGTGCGCGCAGAAATATGTGCGCGCATAAATATGTACGCGCATAAATATGTACGCGCATAAATATGTACGCGCATATACAGGGTAGGGCGCATATATATGTGCGCGCATTAATATGTGAGCGCATAAATATGTGCACGCATACATATGAGCGCGCATAAATATGTGAGCGCATACACAGGGCAGGGCGCATATGCAGGGTAGGGCGCATATATGTGCGCACATAAATATGTGTGCGCATAAATATGTGCGTGCATAAATATGTGCGCGCATATACAGGGTCGAGCGCATAAATATGTGCGCGCATAAATATGTGCACGCATATACAGGGTAGGGCGCATATTTATGTGCGCGCATATATATTTGAGTGCGTAAACAGGGTAGGGCGCATATTCAGGGTAGGGCGCATATATATGTGCGCGTATAAATATGTGCGCGCATAAATATGTGCGCGCATAAATATGTGCGCGCAAAAATATGTGCGCGCATATACAGGGTAGGGCGCATATATATGTGCGCGCATAAATATGTGCGCGCATTAATATGTGAGCGCATAAATATGTGCACGCATACATATGTGCGCGCATAAATATGTGCGCGCATACACAGGGTAGGGCGCATATATGTGCGCGCATAAATATGTGCGCGCAAAAATATGTACGCGCATATACAGGGTAGGGCGCATATATATGTGCGCGCATTAATATGTGAGCGCATAAATATGTGCACGCATACATATGAGCGCGCATAAATATGTGCGCGCATACACAGGGTAGGGCGCATATATGTGCGCGCATAAATATGTGCGCGCAAAAATATGTGCGCGCATATACAGGGTAGGGCACATATATATGTGCGCGCATAAATATGTGCGCGCATAAATATGTGCGCGCATAAATATGTACGCGCATATACAGGGTAGGGCGCATATATATGTGCGCGCATAAATATGTGCGCGCATTAATATGTGAGCGCATAAATATGTGCACGCATACATATGAGCGCGCATAAATATGTGCGCGCATACACAGGGTAGGGCGCATATATGTGCGCGCATAAATATGTGCGCGCAAAAATATGTGCGCGCAAAAATATGTGCGCGCATATACAGGGCAGGGCACATATATATGTGTGCGCATAAATATGTGCGCGCATAAATATGTGCGCGCATAAATATGTACGCGCATATACAGGGTAGGGCGCATATATATGTGCGCGCATAAATATGTGCGCGCATTAATATGTGAGCGCATAAATATGTGCGCGCATAAATATGTGCACGCATAAATATGTGCACGCATATACAGGGTAGGGCGCATATTTATGTGCGCGCATATATATTTGAGTGCGTATACAGGGTAGGGCGCATATTCAGGGTAGGGCGCATATATATGTGCGCGTATAAATATGTGCGTGCATAAATATGTGCGCGCATAAATATGTGCGCGCAGAAATATGTGCGCGCATAAATATGTACGCGCATAAATATGTACGCGCATAAATATGTACGCGCATAAATATGTACGCGCATATACAGGGTAGGGCGCATATATATGTGCGCGCATTAATATGTGAGCGCATAAATATGTGCACGCATACATATGAGCACGCATAAATATGTGAGCGCATACACAGGGCAGGGCGCATATGCAGGGTAGGGAGCATATATGTGCGCACATAAATATGTGCGCGCATAAATATGTGCGTGCATAAATATGTGCGCGCATATACAGGGTCGAGCGCATAAATATGTGCGCGCATAAATATGTGCACGCATATACAGGGTAGGGCGCATATTTATGTGAGAGCATATATATTTGAGTGCGTATACAGGGTAGGGCGCATATTCAGGGTAGGGCGCATATATATGTGCGCGTATAAATATGTGCGTGCATAAATATGTGCGCGCAAAAATATGTGCGCGCAAAAATATGTGCGCGCATATACAGGGCAGGGCACATATATATGTGCGCGTATAAATATGTGCGCGCATAAATATGTACGCGCATATACAGGGTAGGGCGCATATATATGTGCGCGCATAAATATGTGCGCGCATTAATATGTGAGCGCATAAATATGTGCGCGCAAAAATATGTGCACGCATATACAGGGTAGGGCGCATATTTATGTGCGCGCATATATATTTGAGTGCGTATACAGGGTAGGGCGCATATTCAGGGTAGGGCGCATATATATGTGCGCGTATAAATATGTGCGTGCATAAATATGTGCGCGCAGAAATATGTGCGCGCAGAAATATGTGCGCGCATAAATATGTACGCGCATAAATATGTACGCGCATAAATATGTACGCGCATATACAGGGTAGGGCGCATATATATGTGCGCGCATTAATATGTGAGCGCATAAATATGTGCACGCATACATATGAGCGCGCATAAATATGTGAGCGCATACACAGGGCAGGGCGCATATGCAGGGTAGGGCGCATATATGTGCGCACATAAATATGTGTGCGCATAAATATGTGCGTGCATAAATATGTGCGCGCATATACAGGGTCGAGCGCATAAATATGTGCGCGCATAAATATGTGCACGCATATACAGGGTAGGGCGCATATTTATGTGCGCGCATATATATTTGAGTGCGTAAACAGGGTAGGGCGCATATTCAGGGTAGGGCGCATATATATGTGCGCGTATAAATATGTGCGCGCATAAATATGTGCGCGCATAAATATGTGCGCGCAAAAATATGTGCGCGCATATACAGGGTAGGGCGCATATATATGTGCGCGCATAAATATGTGCGCGCATTAATATGTGAGCGCATAAATATGTGCACGCATACATATGTGCGCGCATAAATATGTGCGCGCATACACAGGGTAGGGCGCATATATGTGCGCGCATAAATATGTGCGCGCAAAAATATGTACGCGCATATACAGGGTAGGGCGCATATATATGTGCGCGCATTAATATGTGAGCGCATAAATATGTGCACGCATACATATAAGCGCGCATAAATATGTGCGCGCATACACAGGGTAGGGCGCATATATGTGCGCGCATAAATATGTGCGCGCAAAAATATGTGCGCGCATATACAGGGTAGGGCACATATATATGTGCGCGCATAAATATGTGCGCGCATAAATATGTACGCGCATATACAGGGTAGGGCGCATATATATGTGCGCGCATAAATATGTGCGCGCATTAATATGTGAGCGCATAAATATGTGCACGCATACATATGAGCGCGCATAAATATGTGCGCGCATACACAGGGTAGGGCGCATATATGTGCGCGCATAAATATGTGCGCGCAAAAATATGTGCGCGCAAAAATATGTGCGCGCATATACAGGGCAGGGCACATATATATGTGTGCGCATAAATATGTGCGCGCATAAATATGTGCGCGCATAAATATGTACGCGCATATACAGGGTAGGGCGCATATATATGTGCGCGCATAAATATGTGCGCGCATTAATATGTGAGCGCATAAATATGTGCGCGCATAAATATGTGCACGCATATACAGGGTAGGGCGCATATTTATGTGCGCGCATATATATTTGAGTGCGTATACAGGGTAGGGCGCATATTCAGGGTAGGGCGCATATATATGTGCGCGTATAAATATGTGCGTGCATAAATATGTGCGCGCATAAATATGTGCGAGCAGAAATATGTGCGCGCATATACAGGGTAGGGCGCATAAATATGTACGCGCATAAATATGTACGCGCATAAATATGTACGCGCATATACAGGGTAGGGCGCATATATATGTGCGCGCATTAATATGTGAGCGCATAAATATGTGCACGCATACATATGAGCACGCATAAATATGTGAGCGCATACACAGGGCAGGGCGCATATGCAGGGTAGGGCGCATATATGTGCGCACATAAATATGTGCGCGCATAAATATGTGCGTGCATAAATATGTGCGCGCATATACAGGGTCGAGCGCATAAATATGTGCGCGCATAAATATGTGCACGCATATACAGGGTAGGGCGCATATTTATGTGAGAGCATATATATTTGAGTGCGTATACAGGGTAGGGCGCATATTCAGGGTAGGGCGCATATATATGTGCGCGTATAAATATGTGCGCGCATAAATATGTGCGCGCATAAATATGTGCGCGCAAAAATATGTGCGCGCATATACAGGGTAGGGCGCATATATATGTGCGCGCATAAATATGTGCGCGCATTAATATGTGAGCGCATAAATATGTGCACGCATACATATGTGCGCGCATAAATATGTGCGCGCATACACAGGGTAGGGCGCATATATGTGCGCGCATAAATATGTGCGCGCAAAAATATGTACGCGCATATACAGGGTAGGGCGCATATATATGTGCGCGCATTAATATGTGAGCGCATAAATATGTGCACGCATACATATGAGCGCGCATAAATATGTGCGCGCATAAATATGTACGCGCATAAATATGTACGCGCATAAATATGTACGCGCATATACAGGGTAGGGCGCATATATATGTGCGCGCATTAATATGTGAGCGCATAAATATGTGCACGCATACATATGAGCGCGCATAAATATGTGCGCGCATAAATATGTACGCGCATAAATATGTACGCGCATATAGAGGGCAGGGCACATATATATGTGTGCGCATAAATATGTGCGCGCATAAATATGTGCGCGCATAAATATGTGCGCGCATAAATATGTACGCGCATATACAGGGTAGGGCGCATATATATGTGCGCGCATTAATATGTGAGCGCATAAATATGTGCACGCATACATATGAGCGCGCATAAATATGTGCGCGCATAAATATGTACGCGCATAAATATGTACGCGCATAAATATGTACGCGCATATACAGGGTAGGACGCATATATATGTGCGCGCATTAATATGTGAGCGCATAAATATGTGCACGCATACATATGAGCGCGCATAAATATGTGCGCGCATACACAGGGCAGGGCGCATATGCAGGGTAGGGCGCATATATGTGCGCACATAAATATGTGCACGCACAAATATGTGCGTGCATAAATATGTGCGCGCATATACAGGGTCGAGCGCATAAATATGTGCGCGCATAAATATGTGCACGCATATACAGGGTAGGGCGCATATTTATGTGCGCGCATATATATTTGAGTGCGTATACAGGGTAGGGCGCATATTCAGGCTAGGGCGCATATATATGTGCGCGCATAAATATGTGCGCGCATAAATATGTACGCGCATATACAGGGTAGGGCGCATATATATGTGCGCGCATAAATATGTGCGCGCATTAATATGTGAGCGCATAAATATGTGCGCGCATAAATATGTGCGCGCATAAATATGTGCACGCATATACAGGGTAGGGCGTATATTTATATGCGCGCATATATATTTGAGTGCGTATACAGGGTAGGGCGCATATTCAGGGTAGGGCGCATATATATGTGCGCATATAAATATGTGCGCGCATAAATATGTGCGCGCATAAATATTTGCGCGCAAAAATATGTTCGCGCATATACAGGGTAGGGCACATATATATGTGCGCGCATAAATATATGCGCGCATTAATATGTGAGCGCATAAATATGTGCACGCATACATATGAGCGCGCATAAATATGTGCGCGCATACACAGGGTAGGGCGCATATACAGGATAGGGCGCATATATGTGCGCGCATAAATATGTGCGCGCATATACAGGGTAGGGCGCATAAATATGTGCGCGCATACACAGGGCAGGGCGCATATGCAGGGTAGGGCGCATATATGTGCGCACATAAATATGTGCGCGCATCAATATGTGCGTGCATAAATATGTGCGCGCATAAATATGTGCACGCATATACAGGGTAGGGCGCATATTTATGTGCGCGCATATATATTTGAGTGCGTATACAGGGTAGGGCGCATATTCAGGGTAGGACGCATATATATGTGCGCGTATAAATATGTGCGTGCATAAATATGTGCGCGCATAAATATGTGCGCACAAAAATATGTGCGCGCATAAATATGTGCGCGCATAAATATGTATGCGCATAAATATGTACGCGCATATACAGGGCAGGGCACATATATATGTGTGCGCATAAATATGTGCGCGCATAAATATGTGTGCGCATAAATATGTGCGCGCATAAATATGTACGCGCATAAATATGTACGCGCATATACAGGGTAGGGCGCATATATATGTGCGCGCATTAATATGTGAGCGCATAAATATGTGCACGCATACATATGAGCGCGCATAAATATGTGCGCGCATAAATATGTACGCGCATAAATATGTACGCGCATAAATATGTACGCGCATATACAGGGTAGGGCGCATATATATGTGCGCGCATTAATATGTGAGCGCATAAATATGTGCACGCATACATATGAGCGCGCATAAATATGTGCGCGCATACACAGGGCAGGGCGCATATGCAGGGTAGGGCGCATATATGTGCGCACATAAATATGTGCGCGCATAAATATGTGCATGCATAAATATGTGCGCGCATATACAGGGTCGAGCGCATAAATATGTGCGCGCATAAATATGTGCACGCATATACAGGGTAGGGCGCATATTTATGTGCGCGCATATATATTTGAGTGCGTATACAGGGTAGGGCGCATATTCAGGCTAGGGCGCATATATATGTGCGCGCATAAATATGTGCGCGCATATACATGGTAGGGCACATATATATGTGCGCGCATAAATATGTGCGCGCATAAATATGTACGCGCATATACAGGGTAGGGCGCATATATATGTGCGCGCATAAATATGTGCGCGCATTAATATGTGAGCGCATAAATATGTGCGCGCATAAATATGTGCGCGCATAAATATGTGCACGCATATACAGGGTAGGGCGTATATTTATATGCGCGCATATATATTTGAGTGCGTATACAGGGTAGGGCGCATATTCAGGGTAGGGCGCATATATATGTGCGCATATAAATATGTGCGCGCATAAATATGTGCGCGCATAAATATGTGCGCGCAAAAATATGTTCGCGCATATACAGGGTAGGGCACATATATATGTGCGCGCATAAATATGTGCGCGCATAAATATGTGCGCGCATAAATATGTACACGCATATACAGGGTAGGGCGCATATATATGTGCGCGCATAAATATGTGCGCGCATTAATATGTGAGCGCATAAATATGTGCACGCATACATATGAGCGCGCATAAATATGTGCGCGCATACACAGGGTAGGGCGCATATACAGGATAGGGCGCATATATGTGCGCGCATAAATATGTGCGCGCATATACAGGGTAGGGCGCATAAATATGTGCGCGCATACACAGGGCAGGGCGCATATGCAGGGTAGGGCGCATATATGTGCGCACATAAATATGTGCGCGCATCAATATGTGCGTGCATAAATATGTGCGCGCATAAATATGTGCACGCATATACAGGGTAGGGCGCATATTTATGTGCGCGCATATATATTTGAGTGCGTATACAGGGTAGGGCGCATATTCAGGGTAGGACGCATATATATGTGCGCGTATAAATATGTGCGTGCATAAATATGTGCGCGCATAAATATGTGCGCGCAAAAATATGTGCGCGCATAAATATGTGCGCGCATAAATATGTACGCGCATAAATATGTATGCGCATAAATATGTACGCGCATATACAGGGTAGGGCGCATATATATGTGCGCGCATTAATATGTGAGCGCATAAATATGTGCACGCATACATATGAGCGCGCATAAATATGTGAGCGCATACACAGGGCAGGGCGCATATGCAGGGTAGGGCGCATATATGTGCGCACATAAATATATGCGCGCATAAATATGTGCGTGCATAAATATGTGCGCGCATATACAGGGTCGAGCGCATAAATATGTGCGCGCATAAATATGTTGGAGTTGGCAGACTGCAGGTCATGGACTGCTTTTTAAAACCAAATATGAGAAATCTCTTCAGTGTCAGGCAGCGCAGGACCCAGACGTGCCGGAGACCAACCTGACCGAATCCAAGCTGCCCCCTGAGATCCAGGCCTGACCCGGACCATGAGACCCAGCTCTCCGCAGGCGCCCCTCTTACTGCTTGCTCAGGGAAATCTGCCGAGTTTACCACGTGCGTCTGAGACTCTCACTACCCCACGGCGAAAGGGCACGGTACAAACTTTTTGCACTTGACTTGAGACCATATACAGGGTAGGGCAAATATTCATGTGCGCTCATATATATTTGAGTGCGTATACAGGGTAGGGCGCATATTCAGGGTAGGGCGCATATATATGTGCACGTATAAATATGTGCGTGCATAAATATGTGCGCGCATAAATATGTGCGCGCAAAAATATGTGCGCGCAAAAATATGTGCGCGCAAAAATATGTGCGCGCATATACAGGGTAGGGCACATATATATGTGCGCGCATAAATATGTGCGCGCATAAATATGTACGCGCATATACAGGGTAGGGCACATATATATGTGCGCGCATAAATATGTGCGCGCATAAATATGTACGCGCATATACAGGGTAGGGCGCATAAATATGTG
The DNA here is from genome assembly GCF_031893055.1 of Leptodactylus fuscus. Classification (NCBI taxonomy): domain Eukaryota; kingdom Metazoa; phylum Chordata; class Amphibia; order Anura; family Leptodactylidae; genus Leptodactylus; species Leptodactylus fuscus. Next base: position 27,756,513 of record NC_134267.1, on the reverse strand, counting down.
CGCGCATTAATATGTGAGCGCATAAATATGTGCACGCATACATATGAGCGCGCATAAATATGTGCGCGCATACACAGAGTAGGGCGCATATACAGGATAGGGCGCATATATGTGCGCGCATAAATATGTGCGCGCATATACAGGGTAGGGCGCATAAATATGTGCGCGCATACACAGGGCAGGGCGCATATGCAGGGTAGGGCGCATATATGTGCGCACATAAATATGTGCGCGCATAAATATGTGCGTGCATAAATATGTGCGCGCATAAATATGTGCACGCATATACAGGGTAGGGTGCATATTTATGTGCGCGCATATATATTTGAGTGCGTATACAGGGTAGGGCGCATATTCAGGGTAGGGCGCATATATATGTGCGCGTATAAATATGTGCGTGCAAAAATATGTGCGCGCATAAATATGTGCGCGCATAAATATGTACGCGCATAAATATGTACGCGCATAAATATGTACGCGCATAAATATGTACGCGCATATACAGGGTAGGGCGCATATATATGTGCGCGCATTAATATGTGAGCGCATAAATATGTGCACGCATACATATGAGCGCGCATAAATATGTGAGCGCATACACAGGGCAGGGCGCATATGCAGAGTAGGGCGCATATATGTGCGCACATAAATATGTGCGCTCATAAATATGTGCGTGCATAAATATGTGCGCACATATACAGGGTCGAGCGCATAAATATGTGCGCGCATAAATATATGCACGCATATACAGGGTAGGGCGCATATTTATGTGCGCACATATATATTTGAGTGCGTATACAGGGTAGGGCGCATATTCAGGGTAGGGCGCATATATATGTGCGCGTATAAATATGTGCGCGTATAAATATGTGCGCGCATAAATATGTGCGCGCAAAAATATGTGCGCGCATATACAGGGCAGGGCACATATATATGTGTGCGCATAAATATGTGCGCGCATAAATATGTGCGCGCATAAATATGTACGCGCATATACAGGGTAGGGCGCATATATATGTGCGCGCATAAATATGTGCGCGCATTAATATGTGAGCGCATAAATATGTGCACGCATACATATGAGCGCGCATAAATATGTGCGCGCATACACAGGGTAGGGCGCATATATGTGCGCGCATAAATATGTGCGCGCAAAAATATGTGCGCGCAAAAATATGTGCGCGCATATACAGGGCAGGGCACATATATATGTGTGCGCATAAATATGTGCGCGCATAAATATGTGTGCGCATAAATATGTGCGCGCATAAATATGTACGCGCATAAATATGTACGCGCATATACAGGGTAGGGCGCATATATATGTGCGCGCATTAATATGTGAGCGCATAAATATGTGCACGCATACATATGAGCGCGCATAAATATGTGCGCGCATAAATATGTACGCGCATAAATATGTACGCGCATAAATATGTACGCGCATATACAGGGTAGGGCGCATATATATGTGCGTGCATTAATATGTGAGCGCATAAATATGTGCGCGCATACACAGGGCAGGGCGCATATGCAGGGTAGGGCGCATATATGTGCGCACATAAATATGTGCGCGCATAAATATGTGCGTGCATAAATATGTGCGCGCATATACAGGGTCGAGCGCATAAATATGTGCGCGCATAAATATGTGCACGCATATACAGGGTAGGGCGCATATTTATGTGCGCGCATATATATTTGAGTGTGTATACAGGGTAGGGCGCATATTCAGGCTAGGGCGCATATATATGTGCGCGTATAAATATGTGCGCGCATAAATATGTGCGCGCATAAATATGTGCGCGCATATACATGGTAGGGCACATATATATGTGCGCGCATAAATATGTGCGCGCATAAATATGTACGCGCATATACAGGGTAGGGCGCATATATATGTGCGCGCATAAATATGTGCGCGCATTAATATGTGAGCGCATAAATATGTGCGCGCATAAATATGTGCACGCATATACAGGGTAGGGCGCATATTTATGTGCGCGCATATATATTTGAGTGCGTATACAGGGTAGGGCGCATATTCAGGGTAGGGCGCATATATATGTGCGCGTATAAATATGTGCGCTCATAAATATGTGCGCGCATAAATATGTGCGCACAAAAATATGTTCGCGCATATACAGGGTAGGGCACATATATATGTGCGCGCATAAATATGTGCGCGCATAAATATGTGCGCGCATAAATATGTGCGCGCATATACAGGGTAGGGCGCATATATATGTGCGCGCATAAATATGTGCGCGCATTAATATGTGAGCGCATAAATATGTGCACGCATACATATGAGCGCGCATAAATATGTGCGCGCATACACAGGGTAGGGTGCATATATGTGCGTGCATAAATATGTGCGCGCATAAATATGTGCGCGCAAAAATATGTGCGCGCATATACAGGGCAGGGCACATATATATGTGTGCGCATAAATATGTGCGCGCATAAATATGTTCGCGCATATACAGGGTAGGGCGCATACATATGTGCGTGCATAAATATGTGCGCGCATTAATATGTGAGCGCATAAATATGTGCGCGCATAAATATGTGCGCGCATAAATATGTACGCGCATAAATATGTACGCGCATATATATGTGCGCGCATTAATATGTGAGCGCATAAATATGTGCACGCATACATATGAGCGCGCATAAATATGTGCGCGCATACACAGGGCAGGGCGCATATGCAGGGTAGGGCGCATATATGTGCGCACATAAATATGTGCGCGCATAAATATGTGCGTGCATAAATATGTGCGCGCATATACAGGGTCGAGCGCATAAATATGTGCGCGCATAAATATGTGCACGCATATACAGGGTAGGGCGCATATTTATGTGCGCGCATATATATTTGAGTGCGTATTCAGGGTAGGGCGCATATTCAGGGTAGGGCGCATATATATGTGCGCGCATAAATATGTGCGCGCATAAATATGTGTGCGCAAAAATATGTGCGCGCATATTCAGGGTAGGGCACATATATATGTGCGCGCATAAATATGTGCGCGCATAAATATGTGTGCGCATAAATATGTGCGCGCAAAAATATGTGCGCGCATATACAGGGTAGGGCACATATATATGTGCGCGTATAAATATGGGCGTGCATAAATATGTGCGCGCAAAAATATGTGCGCGCAAAAATATGTGCGCGCATATACAGGGTAGGGCACATATATATGTGCGCGCATAAATATGTGCGCGCATAAATATGTGTGCGCATAAATATGTGCGCGTATAAATATGTGCGCGCATAAATATGTACGCGCATATACAGGGTAGGGCGCATATGTATGTGCGCGCATAAATATGTGCGCGCATTAATATGTGAGCGCATAAATATGTGCGCGCATTAATATGTGAGCGCATAAATATGTGCACGCATACATATGAGCACGCATAAATATGTGCGCGCATACACAGGGTTGTGCGCACATATACAGGGGAGGGCGCATAAATATGTGCGCGCATAAATATGTGCGCGCATAAATATGTACGCGCATATACAGGGTAGGGCGCATATGTATGTGCGCGCATTAATATGTGAGCGCATAAATATGTGCGCGCATTAATATGTGAGCGCATAAATATGTGCGCGCATACACAGGGTAGGGCGCATATACAGGGTAGGGCGTATATATGTGCGCGCATAAATATGTGCGCACATATACAGGGTAGGGCGCATAAATATGTGCGCGCATACACAGGGCAGGGCGCATACGCAGGGTAGGGCGCATATATGTGCGCACATAAATATGTGCGCGCATAAATATGTGCGTGCATAAATATGTGCACGCATATACAGGGTCGAGCGCATATTTATGTGCGCGCATATATATTTGAGTGCGTATACAGGGTAGGGCGCATATTCAGGGTAGGGCGCATATATATGTGCGCGTATAAATGTGAGCGCGCATAAATATGTGTGCGCATAAATATGTGCGTGCATGAATATATACGCGCATATACAGGGTAGGGCGCATAAATAGGTGCGCGCATAAATATGTGCGCGCAAAAATATGTGCGGGCATACACAGGGTAGGGTGCATATATGTGCGCGCATAAATATGTGCGCGCATAAATATGTGCGTGCATACACAGGGTAGGGCGCATAAATATGTGCACGTATAAATATGTGCGCGCAAAAATGTGCGCGCGCATATACAGGGTAGGATGCATAAATATGTGTGCGCATAAATATGTGCGCGCATATACAGGGTAGGGCGCATATATGTGCGCGCATAAATATGTGCGCACATATACAGGGTAGGGCGCATATGCAGGGTAGGGCGCATATATGTGCGCACATAAATATGTGCGCGCATAAATATGTGCGTGCATAAATATGTGCGCGCATATATAGGGTCGAGCGCATAAATATGTTCACACATATACAGGGTAGGGCGCATATTTATGTGCGCGCATATATATTTGAGTGCGTATACAGGGTATGGCGCATATTCAGGGTAGGGCGCATATATATGTGCGCGTATAAATATGTGCGCGCATAAATATGTGCGCGCATAAATATGTGCGCGCAAAAATATGTGCGCGCATATACAGGGTAGGGCGCATATATGTGCGCGCATAAATATGTGCGCACATATACAGGGTAGGGCGCATAAATATGTGCGCGCATACACAGGGCAGGGCGCATATGCAGGGTAGGGCGCATATATGTGCGCACATAAATATGTGCGTGTATAAATATGTGCATGCATAAATATGTGCGCGCATATACAGGGTCGAGCGCATAAATATGTGCGCGCATAAATATGTGCACGCATATACAGGGTAGGGCGCATATTTATGTGCGCGCATATATATTTGAGTGCGTATACAGGGTAGGGCGCATATTCAGGGTAGGGCGCATATATATGTGCGCATATAAATATGAGCGCGCATAAATATGTGTGCGCATAAATTTGTACGCGCATAAATATATACGCGCATATACAGGGTAGGGCGCATAAATAGGTGCGCGCATAAATATGTGCGCGCATACACAGGGTAGGGCGCATAAATATGTGCGCGTATAAATATGTGCGCGCAAAAATATGTGCGCGCATATACAGGGTAGGATGCATAAATATGTGTGCGCATAAATATGTGCGCGCATATACAGGATAGGCGCATATATATGTGTGCGCATATATATTTGCGCGCGTATACAGGGTAGGGCGCATATTCAGGGTAGGGAGCATATTTATGTGAGCGCATATATATGTGTGCGCATAAATATGTGCGTGCATAAATATGTATGCGCATATACAGGGTAGGGCGCATATATATGTGCGCGCATAAGTATGTGCGCGCATAAATATGTGCGCGCATAAATATGTGCGCGCATAAATATGTGAGCGCATAAATATGTGCGCGCATATACAGGGTAGGGCGCATACATATGTGCGCGTATAAATATGTGTGCGTATAAATATGTGTGCGCATATTCAGAGTAGGGTGCATAAATATGTGCGTGCATATACAGAGTAGTGCGCATAGATATGTGCACGCATAAATATGTGCGTGCATATACAGGGTAGCGCGCATAAATATGTGCACGCATAAATATGTGCGTGCATATACAGGGTAGCGCGCATAAATATGTGAGCGCATAAATATGTGCGCGCATCTACAGAGAAGGGCGCACAAATATGTGCGCGCATAAATATGTGCGCGAATAATTATGTGCGTGCATCTACAGGGTAGGGCGCATAAATATGTGCGCGCATAAATATGTGCGCGCATAAATATGTGCGCGCATACATACAGTATGTATTTGATGGGTGAGGATCATGTTACATATGTATCTGATGGGTAAGTATTATGTTACATATGTATCTGATGGGTGAGGATTATGTTACATATGTATCTGATGGGTGAGGATTATGTTACATATGTTTCTGATAGTTCAGGATTATGTTACATATGTATCTGATGAGTGAGGATTATGTTACATATGTATCTGATCAGTGAGGATTATGTTACATATGTATCTGATCGGTGAGGATTATGTTACATATGTATCTGATGAGTGAGGATTATGTTACATATGTATCTGATCAGTGAGGATTATGTTACATATGTATCTGATCAGTGAGGATTATGTTACATATGTATCTGATCGGTGAGGATTATGTTACATATGTATCTGATCGGTGAGGATTATGTTACATATGTATCTGATCGGTGAGGATTATGTTACATATGTATCTGATCGGTGAGGATTATGTTACATATGTATCTGATGGGTGAGGATTATGTTACATATGTATCTGATCGGTAGGATTATGTTACATATGTATCTGATGGGTGAGGATTATGTTACATATGTAGCTGATGGGTGAGGATTATGTTACATATGTATCTGATCGGTAGGATTATGTTACATATGTATCTGATGGGTGAGGATTATGTTACATATGTATCTGATGGGTGAGGATTATGTTACATATGTATCTGATCAGTGAGGATACATGTTACATATGTATCTGATTGGTGAGGATACATGTTACATAGGTATCTGATGGGTGAGGATTATGTTACATATGTATCTGATGGGTGAGGATTATGTTACATATGTATCTGATCAGTGAGCATTATATTAAATATTTGTCTGAATAAAACCAAAAAAATTCTATTTAAAAAATTGCAAAAATTTAAAAAAATATAATAAAAAATTATAAAATATAATTATAAATAAAATTAAAAAAATTAGCAAACTTTATCTGACTCCATTTTCTATTTCGCTGCAGCCACAACTGTACTGGGAATAAGAACATGTGACTATAACCGGATCTGTGCCAATATAATGAGATCGAATCAAAAATTAAAAAAAAATAAATATAATTAAAAAAAATAAAAAATAAAAATATATTTAAAAAATTGAAAAATAATTGGAAGGGCAGATTTTTAATGAAGAAGGAGCTGATGGGAAACGTCTGCGGCTGGTGCGTCTGTCTATAGCAGCGATCCCTCATCTGGGGAAATATCCTGCATGTCCCCTCCCCCGCATTCTAAATATTCTTTACCTTGTTAATAAAGCAGATTTAATTAGCATTTACATCTCCTTGTGCCCTAATGAGAGCCTGAAAACCAGAGATAAATTGTCTCGTCCAAAGTCACTTTGAGCTGACACTAAAGGGACGATTCATTAAACGCTGGTGTCAAAGAGCCTTCTGGGGTAATACCGCCGCCATCTCTAACTGCAAATAATTGCTCTTAATAACCTTGTAAGATTTCCATTGCAAACACTGAGCGTTCTGTATTCACTACCACAGCTGCACAAATCACACGAGACGCCGCGCCGGCCTTCATCGTATTAGCCTCCGCCCCCCGTCCTTCTGTTCTGTGCACATATACATTACATTATAGCCTGCCATCCTGTAGTAAATGACGGATGAGGCTCCTTCCTGCAATCCCCGGACACAAATCATAAGAGCTTTATAATAGGCTTGGAACTTGTCAGACATGTCAGAATCCTTAAAGGGATGTTCCATTTTACAAAATAAAATTGTGATCTGGTTGGGGAATGAAATGGAATTAGAGATCACAATCCAAGTTGGGTAAATTTTCTGCTGTGAAGGTTCTGGGGACAGATAAAGTTGGGTGACAACCAGTAGAGCGGCCATTACAGCTCTCATAGGGGTTGTCACCAGGGTTTCTTAGGTTGCTGAGTAGAACGTTTTCCTCAATATGCATTGATGTATCCAAGATTTCTGCAATGCATTAGATTAGATACAGACATCTTTAATATCTAGAATCCGACAAGATCACCAATGATCGCTCCTCGCACTGGCCATTCCTACAACCAACTGCATTTGAGAAATTTTTGGGGGTGCTATAAGAGGAAATTCCTGTCATTTTAACCATATTTCACCTTTTCAAGCAAAGATTCATATTTTTATGGCACGTGAAACATCCCTTTAATAAGAAGTCTTTTATCTAGCTTCCTGTTCTGTAGAGATCACTTCTCAGCCGTCTTCAATTAATTACAATGGAAGGTAACACCTATATATAGATAGCACAGGGTCCACCATTCACAATAGGTGATGTCACAGTTCACCTGCTCCCTTGTGGTGCTATGACCTCAGCACATATCACAGAGCATGCTCACTACACTCTCCTATAGAGAAGTGAATAGCCGATGGCTGCAGATTACCTCCTCCCCTCCCTATACAGTGACCTCCATGCCTGTCACAGAGCATGCTCACTATACTCTCCTATAGAAGTGATGGTTGCAGATTACCTCTTGCCTCTCCCTATACAGTGACCTCTACACACATCACAGAGCATGCTCACTACACTCTCCTATAGAAGTGAATAGCCAATGGTTGAACAGTACCTTCTACCCCTCCCAATAAAGTGACTGCCACACTGGTCACAGAGCATGCTCACTACACTCTCCCATAGAAGTGAACAGCCGATGGTTGCAGATCACCTCCTCCACCTTCCTATACAGTGACCTCTGCACAGTTCACGTAGCATGCTCACTATACTCTCCTATACAAATGAATAGCAGATGGCTGCAGATCATCTCCTCCCCCTCACTATACAGTGACCGCTGCAAAGATCACAGAGCATGCTCACTACACTCTCCTATTGAAGTGAATAGCCAATGGTTGAACATTACCTCCTACCCCTCCCTATACAGTGACCTCCACACTGGTCACAGAGCATGCTCACTACACTCTCCCATAGAAGTGAACAGTCAATGGTTGCAGATCACCTCCTCCACCTTCCTATACAGTGACCTCTGCACAGTTCACAGAGCATGCTCACTATACTCGCCTATAGAAGTGAATCGCAGATGGTTGCAGATCACCTTCTCCCTCACGGTGCTTGGACCTCTTCACAGGTCACAGAGCATGCTCATTACACTCACAGAGCATGCTCACTACACTCTCAAATTATCCTGGCTGGAATCACTGCAGGTCCCGGCATTGCAAGTTTGAAGACTGTAGATGAAATCTACCGCACGACTTCACAGGTAGCACAGAACCCGAGTGATATGTCTCATACTCTAGTCACATCTAGAGCTGTTTGGGATTCTTATACTCTAGCCACGCCTAGAGCTGCATTCACTTTTCTGCTGATGATCTGTTTGCTATCAGGGCACAGGTACTAATCTACATAATGTTCTCTTGTCGTGAATCTCTTGAGCACAGTAGGGGAATCCTGGGGCGCCTGTTGCTAGGCAAATACCGGAATATTTTACAGAAATATTTTGGAATAACTAAAATGAAGAAGTTTTTACCGTTTCCTTTGAATATGTTGCATTAGCACTATCCCTTTAAAAATCAGCCCCCCACACACACATCTCAGGGGGTCCGAGTGTAGACGTGTAGAGAAGCTCGCAGCTCATTTTAATATAAAAGATCTTGATGTCGGGAGATACAAAGTATCTGCATAAGAGGAAGGATTCTCGGCGGATGCTGCACATTTGTGCGCTGCGAGGTAATGTTAATATGTGTTTGTTACTTTGTGTCTGCAAGAGCCCAAGCTGAATAGATAAGAGAAATATGCAAAAATATATACATAGAAGTATTAAAAAATGCACAAAAAGAAACCCGTAAAGATACATAAAACAAATGCGCAACAATAGAGGCGGGAAAAACAAATACAAAGTATAAAGAAAGCACCAGATAGAGCAAAACACACAAAAACATAAAAATAAGCAAAAAACCTCAAACACACAACAATACAAATACCCAAGACAAATACATAAAATCAACAACAATATATACATGGAAGTATTAAAAGAAATCCTTAGAAATATAAAATAAATGTACGACAAAAAACAAGGATCAGCGAGGTGTAAAGAAGGCAGCAAATAAATAGAGAAAACGTTACTTTAAAGGGATTATATCAATATACACCACTGGGGGGCATTATACTGTGTGTGGGGACACTGAGGAGCATTATACTGTGTGTGGGGACACTGAGGAGCATTATACTGTGTGTGGGGACACTGAGGAGCATTATACTGTGTGTGGGGACACTGAGGAGCATTATACTGTGTGTGGGGACACTGAGGAGCATTATACTGTGTGTGGGGACACTGAGGAGCATTATACTGTGTGTGGGGACACTGAGGAGCATTATACTGTGTGTGGGGACACTGAGGAGCATTGTACTGTGTGGGGGCCACTGGGGAGCATTATACTGTGTGTGGGGACACTGAGGAGCATTATACTGTGTGTGGGGACACTGAGGAGCATTGTACTGTGTGTGGGGACACTGAGGAGCATTGTACTGTGTGTGGGCCACTGGGGGGCATTATACTGTGTGTGGGGACACTGAGGAGCATTATACTGTGTGTGGGGACACTGAGGAGCATTATACTGTGTGTGGGGACACTGAGGAGCATTATACTGTGTGTGGGGACACTGAGGAGCATTGTACTGTGTGTGGGGACACTGAGGAGCATTGTACTGTGTGTGGGCCACTGGGGGGCATTATACTGTGTGTGGGGACACTGAGGAGCATTATACTGTGTGTGGGGACACCGAGGAGCATTATACTGTGTGTGGGGACACTGAGGAGCATTATACTGTGTGTGGGGACACTGAGGAGCATTGTACTGTGTGTGGGGACACTGAGGAGCATTATACTGTGTGTGGGGACACTGAGGAGCATTGTACTGTGTGTGGGGACACTGAGGAGCATTGTACTGTGTGTGGGGACACTGAGGAGCATTGTACTGTGTGTGGGCCACTGGGGAGCATTATACTGTGTGTGGGGACACTGAGGAGCATTATACTGTGTGTGGGGACACTGAGGAGCATTGTACTGTGTGTGGGGACACTGAGGAGCATTGTACTGTGTGTGGGGACACTGTGGAGCATTATACTGTGTGTGGGGACAATGAGGAGCATTGTACTGTGTGTGGGGACACTGTGTAGCATTGTACTGTGTGTGGGGACACTGTGGAGCATTATACTGTGTGTGGGGACAATGAGGAGCATTGTACTGTGTGACATTTAGAAACTGCCCTAAAAACTTCAAACCCCCCCCCCATCTGAGAAGGTTATGAAACGCTGCTGTAAGATCACATGACTGTGGTGGCCAATGATAGTGCTCCTCTATCGTGGTGTCCATGGTCATCCCGGTGGGGATCAGATCAAGGGATACAGCAAGTATACAGTATATAATATTTATTATTGTACATTACTATTATGGTTTAATCCCTTTAAGTACATATATTCTACCACTGATGGTTTTCATCCAGCTTTCCCAGGCTCCTGAACAATAAATCTTCCTGGTTTCATGGCTATGATGTATCTGGACTGTTCAGCGATGCAGCTCTCTGTAATGATGGGGATATTGGTGGTGCCCACTGACCCTAATAGATGTCCTATATCTATAGTAAGAGATGTGGTACAGTGTCCCAGCCCGGGGCATAGGAGGCGCTGCTGATCTGGGTAGGTGCTGGCTGATGATTGTATCACAATTGCTGTATTATACACTTGCTGGCGAATCCATCCGACAAAACCTTCATTAAACCTATTTCAATGCCACAAATTCTGCCGCACAATGACTAAACGGCTTAAATACTTACCGCAACAATGGGGAGCGGCCGCGGGGGATCTTTAACTCAACTTCTAGAGCGGGCGACCCGCGGCTCGGCATTGTTATGACGTTGCGTGCATTGTCCTGGCTGCGGTGTTACACATTAGCGGCGCATTGTTTCGGGGAGTCTGATAATGTATCGGCTGTGTGGAACGTTTCATGTTCTGCTCGAGACTCGTGAATGCTGTGAAGGAGTCCTGCCTGCGAGCGCGCTTTCATTAAGAGGCGGAACGCTCTGCGAAGATTAACCCTGCGTGCGCCAGGATGGAGTTCCTTTTCATATTCTCACATTTTAATGAAATTTACACGCTTCTTCTGACGACCGCAGCGTGCAGAGGAGGAGGCAGACAGGCTCTACGTGTATAGTCATGTCTTAAAGGGAGCGTCCAGAGTGGGGACATCTTAAATCACAATTACCGTGGTCTGGAGGAAAACTGTCATCCCAGGGTCATAGGGCCACAAGAGACAATGACTGGCTGTCTCTGATGTAAGAGCTGTCATCTCTCTGCTGCTCCTTCTCCCCTCTCACAGCATGCGGTCTCACAGACACACAGGCAAACTGCAGCTGCCTCTCACCTGGAGGTCACAAGGTCTCAGAGAGCCGATCACTGGGGTATTAGCAGATCACTGAGGTATTAGTGGATAACTGGGGTATTAGTGGATCCGCCTTCATTCAGTCATCTTTCTTACAACAATTTATATGGGAAGAATATGCAAATCTGACTTCCATGATGTAATTAGGAAACCAGTGCCTCAAGAAAGCACACCAATAGAGGGCGCTCACTGAGAATGTACAAGTCTATCTTCCATGATGTAATTAGGAAGACAGAGTCTAAGTCAAGCAAACCAATAGAGGGCGCTCCCTTTAACATCATGCCCAACCTTCTCAGAGGCCTTTGTTTGCAATGATGTTGGGATTTTACCAGGTACAGTCTCTCAGCCAAGGACAGCTGTTTCGATGTTCTTGCATCTCATCAGCCTGGTGCAGAGAGGACTGATTTGGCTGAGATGAGAGGCTTAGACAGGGTTGAGAGGATATCGTCACTCCACAGGGAGAGAACCACCATTTAGGTGTGTGGAGTCTTATTGAGCCATGAGCGCGCCACTGTGCAAGGGAACATGGGAAGAATATGCAAATCTGACTTCCATGATGTAATTAGGAAGCCAGTGCCTCAAGTATGCACACCAATAGAGGGCGCTCACTGAGAATGTGCAAGTCTATCTTCCATGATGTAATTAGGAAGACAGAGCCTCATTCAAGCAATTTAGTAATTCAGTCATTGCCCCAAAATGTCAGATTCCTGCAAACTTCGCCCTAAGGTTCTGTCTGAGCAGATATGTAAATGGGTAAAGGTGTGGTCTGATCAGACACTGGCTCTAATCACAAGAGGGCAGAAAAGAAGTCTCCCATTGCCCTATATCAGTGGTTCTTAACTGGGGTTCGATCGAACCCTAGGCCCTATGCACGGTTCATTTTGTGTACCAGTAAAAAAAACATATACCTATGTCTTGAATTTGGAAAAAAATCATATTTGATTTATCACTAAAGAAGGGTTCGGTGAATGTGCATATGAAACTGGTGGGTTCGGTATCTCAAACAAGGTTAAGAACTACTGTCCTATATAAAGGCTCTCAGAGGCTACTTTTGGGTAGTGTACATCTTGGTGAAAGATTACTGACTACTACGTGTCCCTATGATGTGCTTACACATTTTACACAGTTGACAGACTTTGAGAGGGGGAAAAACATTGGGCAGAGAAGCAGGAGGCTCATTTTGATGAATCGCCACCATTTAGATCGTTCCGACCTCATTGTTAGGAAGTATTGGGGGGCAGAGGTGACATGAGGACACACACATGGTGAACAGCCCGGCCCAGACAGATCACCAGGAGAGGATTGTGTGATCTTCTGACAAGCACGAACAGCTCCTCAGTTTTCTTGTCCTCCATCCAGACTCTGGGAGCGCCGTCATTACACCCCCTGTCTCTTCATTACACCCCCATCTTTTTTTACACCCCCTGTCTCTTCCTTACACCCCTCCGTCTCTTCATTACACCCACCATCTTTTTATTACACCCCCGTCTCTTCATTACATCCCTCATCTTTTTATTACACCCCCATCTTTTTTATTACACCCCTGTCTCTTCCTTACACCCCCCCATCTTTTTATTACACCCCCTGTCTCTTCATTACAGTGCCCTGATGTCACCTGATGGAGATGAGGAACACCGGATGAGCCTAAATGACCGGAGCTCGGGAATCCTTGCATGAGTCTGTTCTGTCCAATGATCCAGACACTAGAAGTCACCTGGCAGCTCTGTGTGGTCATGAAGCAGTTAACACTCCTGCTTTGTTACATTGTATCCTGATATAAAGTAATTATTTATGTTACTTACACTTAATCAGGGGGTTCACAAAGGGTGACTTTAGGGTTAAAAATGAAACTATTAGCTGACCTTCACTGCCACTGCTCTGAATGATGATGTGAGAAGGGAGAAGAGTCCTAAGAAAGGCGAGTACTGAGAAACATACTCACCGCTCACTCTTAGAGTTCCATACTGTTTGGGGTATTACACTGGGATTATTCTGTGTGGGTTCTTTGGAACTTTACATGGTGTGGGGCCACTAAGGGAGCAATATTCTAAGTGGAGACACTAGGAAGAATATAAAAGTTTGTGTGAGGGAACCAAGAGAGCATTATACTGTGTGGGACCTGGGGGCATTATACTGTGTAGGACATGGGGGCATTATACTGTGTGGGACCTGGGGGCATTATACTGTGTGGGACCTAGGGGCATTATACTGTGTGGGACCTGGGGGCATTACTGTATACTGTGTGGGACCTAGGGACATTGTTCTGTGAAAGGTGTGGGGTATAAAGCAATGTAAGGGCCATTGAGGGGTATATACAGTATGTGGGGCCACTAAGGAGAGCATTATACTGAACAAGGGCACTATGAGGGCATTACACTGTATGGGGACCCCTCCTCAAATCTTGCATTCACTTCTGCCTTAGCCTTGTGCCCCCCTGGGTGTCAGCCGTCCTCCTCCTCTCCTGCCGCCCGCTATTAACAGTCTCCTTAATTTTCGCCAATCTCCACAAGTCATTTCCAGTCCTTTCCTTGAGTAGATTTCTCTGTCCTGTTCTGGAGGAACGAGCGACTACGTTAAATGAGCTGTCAAGTCAACGGCCGGATCCCCGCGCGCTGCGGCCTTAACTCATAAATATCAGCTCAATGGGCGAGTGACAAGTCAGATCCTTCACACAGAATGAATCAGACTCAGCAGAATTTGGCAACCCCGGAACGTTCTCCATCATTTTTATATATTTCCTTATACAAAAATGGATGGAGCGGCCGCGGAGTGATGGAGCTGTTAACCTCTAGCGAGAACACTCGGCTAACACCCTGAAGATGATGGATGGAGAGAGGACGCCAGCGGGGACGAGGAACCTTGTGGAGACTCTTCACCTCCAAGATGTGACAGTGACAATTATCCAAGGCCTTTACGGGAACCCAACTGACCTCACTGAGTCCAGGTGCTGAGCAGGGATTACAGATGATCAAGTGTTACACATCATCTCCTAACTGACCCCATGACCGTGTTACTACAGGAAAAAGCAGCGGAAAAAGAAAGTAAAAAAAATTTCACTGCTTTTCTTCAGTGTTTTTCAGATTTTATCGCCAATATAAGTCTATAGTCCCTTTGCTGGGACTGTACATCACAACGTCTCTTTCTGCTGTGTCTTTCGAAGCTTGTGGCCTAAGTCTTTAAGGGGTTGTCCCGGAGTATAAATTATCTTAGGTCTTCCAGAGACTTTATGAAGCTGAAAGTTTTGGGTTGGGTTTGACATGAGATCACATGATCAGAACCAGTCTCCGCCCACTGGTTGCTCCACCTCCTCTTTGCTCTTCTGTTATAGGGCCAGCAGACTTTAGGAGGTCTAGCCCCCAATACACAGGAAGGAGGCAGGGTGACCCCAAAAAGGGGGCTGGTTACAATCATGTGACCCCGGGTCACAACCAACACAACATCACCAAGTCTGGCTTCAAAAAGCATATCTGGAGGCGCAGATAATAGAATGACAGGGGGGGGGCTGCTGTATTTAAGGTAGAGGTACCTTTAAGATGTGAGGGGGATTATTGAATCTGCTGCCTGCGCCATACGTTCAGCGTCTTCTCCCGTCCTAAAGCTTTGCTGGTTTTACAACTTGTAACTCTCGGTCTCCGCTGACATTTTCTGCCTGTGCAAGTGTTTAAGATTAATTAACATGTTCTCGCCGTCCCCACATTAATCCGCGTGACCTTGAAACAAGAGTAAGGAGGCCAAGATGCTGCGGGATTTATATCAGAAGGGGGCGCCGCCGTATTCCTGACGAGTTCCTCGCCGCAAGGTGTGATGGTGATGGAGGTAAATCACAGGTACTAGGGATAGAAGAATGAGAACTTACTGATACATTGTAAAATCTGACTGGTAACTATGTATCTAATGTAGCTAATATAGGTAATGAGCCCCCTCTTATCAGTTCTCATCACACGTATAGTAATTACACCGCATCAAGATGGCGGAGCCCCGAAGTCTGTAGTGCTAAATGAAATGGCTGCAGTTATACAGAAGATGGTTCAATAATCCTATAGGGGTCCCATAGGGTGTGGCTGGAGTTACCTTTGTAGACTAGGGCCCCAGGTAGAGGTCTGCAGCCAAAAAGTGCGGAGGAAACACATCGCTGTTTTTCCACTACGCTGTTCACAGAAAGTCCACAGAGGTTTTCTTTCTGCTTTAATTACACCTATAGGGAAATTCCCAGCATTGCTGTAGGTATAACTGACAAAAATGCAACTGTTTTTGTTATCTAAGACTCCGTTCCCACGGAGTAACGCGCCGCTCATTTAGACACGTAAACACTAGAGATGAGCGAACAGTGAAATGTTCGAAATTCGATTAGAGTAGCCACTCATTACTCGACTGTTCGATCGAATATCGAACCCTATTATAGTCTAGGGGGAAACCACTATTCGACTCAGGAGGGTCACCAAGTCCACTATGACACCCCAGGAAATGATGCCAACACCCTGGAATGCAACTGGGACAGCAGGGGAAGCATGTCTGGGGGCATCTAACATGCCCAAGTCACTATATTACGTCGGGATCCCTGTCAGCTTGCGATATGCGGGAGCTGACTTTTTCCCCTAGGAATGCATTGACCAGCGTTGATTGGCCTAATGCCATACAGAGTACAGCATTTGGCCAATCAACGCTGGTTCTGCCGGAGGTTTGTCTGTGAGGAGGCGGAGTCTAAGATTGGACCAGAATGGAGACTGCTGTGGACTGATCTTAGACTCCACCTCCTCCAGCAGAACCAGTGTTGATTGGTAGAATAAACGCTGTTCGCTCATCTCTAGTAAACATGTGTCAGAGCGCGGCGCTTCAAAACAGATCCCATTGATTTCAATGGGTGCCGGCTTACGCACTCTACACATTGAAATCAATGAGCGGTGCGTTACTCCATGAGAATGGAGCCTTTGCGTTTCCTCTGTGGTATTTTTTTGCAATGTGTGGATGGAATTCGCTAGAAATTTTTTTTAGAAATCTTATCTCTTAGTTGTAAATCTTATGGCCTAAACTGGTTAATAACAGATAGTAATAGATTGTATTCCCCTCTCCTACAGTCGGCCTCTCCTCTCCTGACATGGCTGATAACAGATAGTAATAGATTGTATTCACCTGTCCTACAGTCGGCCTCTCCCCTCCTGACATGGCTGATAACAGATAGTAATAGATTGTATTCACCTGTCCTACAGTCGGCCTCTCCTCTCCTGACATGGCTGATATCAGATAGTAATAGATTGTAGTCACCTGTCCTACAGTCGGCCTCTCCTCTACTGACATGGCTGATAACAGATAGTAATAGATTGTATTCCCCTCTCCTACAGTCGGCCTCTCCTCTCCTGACATGGCTGATAACAGATAGTAATAGATTGTATTCCCCTGTCCTACAGTCGGCCTCTCCTCTCCTGACATGGCTGATAACAGATAGTAATAGATTGTATTCACCTGTCCTACAGTCGGCCTCTCCTCTCCTGACATGGCCGATAACAGATAGTAATAGATTGTATTCACCTGTCCTACAGTCGGCCTCTCCTCTCCTGACATGGCTGATAACAGATAGTAATAGATTGTATTCCCCTGTCCTACAGTCGGCCTCTCCTCTCCTGACATGGCTGATAACAGATAGTAATAGATTGTATTCACCTGTCCTACAGTCGGCCTCTCCTCTCCTGACATGGCTGATAACAGATAGTAATAGATTGTATTCCCCTGTCCTACAGTCGGCCTCTCCCCTCCTGACATGGCTGATAACAGATAGTAATAGATTGTACTCACCTCTCCTACAGTCGGCCTCTCCTGACATGGCTGATAACAGATAGTAATAGATTGTAGTCACCTGTCCTACAGTCGGCCTCTCCCCTCCTGACATGGCTGATAACAGATAGTAATAGATTGTATTCACCTGTCCTGTTAGTCTGATCTGGCTGATAACAGAGAGGACCAGCTTTGCCCCTGGTTGTGACACGTTGCGGTGAGTGATGCATGACATATTGTACATGTGGATGATGGACGTGTGCTGTTCCTCTCTGTTATCGGCCATCAGGGTCCCCTCTCCGGCAGATTATTGATCTTTCTGTCTCGGAGTGCTGCTTTATTTATGGAGACAATAAAAGGTTTATCTGCCGTTTCTACAAGTTTTTGTTTTTTGTGAGAATAGTTTTAGACTTGAGGTCGGGATCGTAAGATGACAGATAATGGAGGCGCCTGATAAAGATGATCCTCACGTCCAGGAGCCAGCCGCGACCGTCAGCAACCGCAGGCACGGAACGTTCTAGAAAGAAACATTGAAAGGAATTTATAAACAAGAAAAAAATTAATATATTTATTATTATCATTACTATTATTATATTGGTTATTGTCGTTGTATAGAGCTATTGAGGGCTCAGTGGGGGTATTAGTAGGGTATTATAAGCCCCCACAATCCTCTCACCCTCCTTGTTTCCTTAGGGCGGTCTGGTTAGCATTTTTTGGAGGTGCAGAGTGGTGGAGCTCAGTTTCACATTGGGTGGAGGGGAGAAGTCTGTCCTGATGATACTTTCCCGAGGCCCTAGTGCAGAGGTCTATATACAGTCCTATGAAAAAGTTTGGGCGCCCCTATTAATCTTAATAATTTTTAGTTCTAAATATTTTGGTGTTTGCAACAGCCATTTCAGTTTGATATATCTAATAACTGATGGACACAGTAATATTTCAGGATTGAAATGAGGTTTATTGTACTAACAGAAAATGTGCAATATGCATTAAACCAAAATTTGACCGGTGCAAAAGTATGGGCACCCTTATCATTTTATTGATTTGAATTCCCCTAACTACTTTTTACTGACTTACTGAAGCACAAAATTGGTTTTGTAACCTCAGTGAGCTTTGAACTTCATAGCCAGATGTATCCAATCATAAGAAAAGGTATTTAAGGTGGCCAATTGCAAGTTGATCTCCTATTTGAATCTCCTCTGAAGAGTGGCATCATGGGCTACTCAAAACAACTCTCAAATGATCTGAAAACAAAGATTGTTCAACATAGTTGTTCAGGGGAAGGATACAAAAAGTTGTCTCAGAGATTTAACCTGTCAGTTTCCACTGTGAGGAACATAGTAAGGAAATGGAAGACCACAGGGACAGTTCTTGTTAAGCCCAGAAGTGGCAGGCCAAGAAAAATATCAGAAAGGCAGAGAAGAAGAATGGTGAGAACAGTCAAGGACAATCCACAGACCACCTCCAAAGAGCTGCAGCATCATCTTGCTGCAGATGGTGTCACTGTGCATCGGTCAACTATACAGCGCACTTTGCACAAATAGAAGCTGTATGGGAGAGTGATGAGAAAGAAGCCGTTTCTGCACGTACGCCACAAATAGAGTTGCCTGAGGTATGAAAAAGCACATTTGGACAAGGCAGCTTCATTTTGGAAACAAAGATTGAGTTGTTTGGTTATAAAAAAAGGCGTTATGCATGGCGTCCAAAAAGAAACAGCATTCCAAGAAAAACACTTGCTACCCACTGTAAAATTTGGTGGAGGTTCCATCATGCTTTGGGGCTGTGTGGCCAATGCCGGCATCGGGAATCTTGTTAAAGTTGAGAGTCGCATGGATTCCACTCAGTATCAGCAGATTCTTGAGAATAATGTTCAAGAATCAGTGACGAAGTTGAAGTTACGCCGGGGATGGATATTTCAGCAAGACAATGATCCAAAACACCGCTCCAAATCCTCAGGCATTCATGCAGAGGAACAATTACAATGTTCTGGAATGGCCATCCCAGTCCCCAGACCTGAATATCATTGAACATCTGTGGGATGATTTGAAGCGGGCTGTCCATGCTCGGCCACCATCAAACTTAACTGAACTTGAATTGTTTGTCCAAAATACCTTTATCCAGGATCCAGGAACTGATTAAGGGCTAGTTCACACGTGAGTATAAGGGGAGGTTTTTGACAGCGGATTTCGCGTCCAAAACCTCCCCTTATAATGGTAGTCTATGGAGACCGCCGGGCTTCTGTTCTCCGCTAGCGGCGAGCTGCTGCTAGCGGAGAAAAGAAAGGACATGTCCTTTCTTCAGGTGGAAGCCGCGCAGGCTCAGCCGCGCGGCTTCCGCCCCCGGCAGCTCCCTCCTATGTCGGCTCATTCATTTGAGCCGACAGCAGAGGGTTAAGCCGCGACAGCGATGGTCGCGGCGGGCGGGTTTTGACAAGAGAGAGACGCGGCTCGCCGCGTCTCTCTCTGTCAAAACCCGCGCGGGCAGTTCACGTGTGAACTAGCCCTAAAAGCTACAGGAAGCGACTAGAGGCTGTTATCTTTGCAAAAGGAGGATCTACTAAATATTAATGTCACTTTTCTGTTGAGGTGCCCATACTTTTGCACCGGTCAAATTTTGGTTTAATGCATATTGCACATTTTCTGTTAGTACAATAAACCTCATTTCAATCCTGAAATATTACTGTGTCCATCAGTTATTAGATATATCAAACTGAAATGGCTGTTATAAACACCAAAATATTTAGAACTAAAAATGATTAAGATTAATAGGGGTGCCCAAACTTTTTCATAGGACTGTATATATTGGTATTCTCGCCCTTTGCTCCCCCTCCTTTGGGCAGACGCCCAGCACTTCAGGACGAGTGAATCTTCCGAGGACAGATCCTGAGAGATGTTTAGCGATGACCTGAGACATTTCGGCCCCTCCAGCAGTCAAGTATCTGTTTATCCCATCATTGAGGTGCGGAGAGCAGTTTAAGCTTTCAGGAGCACTTAGAGGGCGAGGGGCGCGCCATGGGGGTCTACCAATACTGCTATTTATCGGGGGCTGAGCAATGTCCGAAATGTCAGCAAAATCTAAAATACAAATGCAGAGGATGGAAAATTACGGACTACTCCAAGGAGAGCCAGCTCAAGATGACTACTAGCCCGCAAAGATGGAGGCCGGGCCTGTGATATGGCTAAAGTCTCGTCTATGCACTGCCATGATGAGGATGACTGTGATGGTGATGATTATGGTGGTGGTGGTACAGACGGATGAATAAGGATAGACAGGATGAAGATGGTCAAGACAATATGGATGATGATGAGGATTATGATAATTGTAGTGATGATGAGGATGATGGGGATAGTGAGGATGATGAAGGTGATGATGATGATAGAAAGGTGTGAACTGGTTCCAAACAAACTTGATATGGCCTCAATTATGCAAAAGCTTTAGTCACCAATAAAACAACTATAATGGCCAGAACCACAAGAGACATGACGTAGAAGAGCGGAGGAGGAAGATCACATAGACAACATGGCCGAGGCGGCAGGAGAGGCGGGAGGAGAAGATACAGCGCTGATGTCACAGACACAATATAGGGTATGGTGCGAAGGTAGAAAAGTCTGGAGCACAGTATATAGAATTATAGAAGATGACTAGTCTGGAGCACAGTATATAGAATTATAGGAGAGGACTAGTCTGGAGCACAGTATATAGAATTATAGGAGAGGACTAGTCTGGAGCACAGTATATAGAATTATAGGAGGACTAGTCTGGAGCACAGTATATAGAATTATAGGAGAGGACTAGTCTGGAGCACAGTATATAGAATTATAGGAGGACTAGTCTGGAGCACAGTATATAGAATTATAGGAGAGGACTAGTCTGGAGCACAGTATATAGAATTATAGGAGAGGACTAGTCTGGAGCACAGTATATAGAATTATAGGAGGACTAGTCTGGAGCACAGTATATAGAATTATAGGAGAGGACTAGTCTGGAGCACAGTATATAGAATTATAGGAGAGAACTAGTCTGGAGCACAGTATATAGAATTATAGGAGAGAACTAGTCTGGAGCACAGTATATAGAATTATAGGAGATGACTAGTCTGGAACACAGTATATAGAATTATAGGAGAGGACTAGTCTGGGGCACAGTATATAGAATTATAGGAGATGACTAGTCTGGAGCACAGTATATAGAATTATAGGAGAGGACTAGTCTGGAGCACAGTATATAGAATTATAGGAGATGACTAGTCTGGAGCACAGTATATAGAATTATAGGAGAGGACTAGTCTGGGGCACAGTATATAGAATTATAGGAGATGACTAGTCTGGAGCACAGTATATAGAATTATAGGAGAGGACTAGTCTGGAGCACAGTATATAGAATTATAGGAGAGGACTAGTCTGGAGCACAGTATATAGAATTATAGGCGATGACTAGTCTGGAGCACAGTATATATAATTATAGGATAGGACTAGTCTGGAGCACAGTATATAGAATTATAGGAGATGACTAGTCTGGAGCACAGTATATAGAATTATAGGAGAGGACTAGTCTGGAGCACAGTATATAGAGTTATAGGAGAGGACTAGTCTGGAGCACAGTATATAGAATTATAGGAGAGGACTAGTCTGGAGCACAGTATATAGAATTATAGGAGAGGACTAGTCTGGAGCACAGTATATAGAATTATAGGAGGACTAGTCTGGAGCACAGTATATAGAATTATAGGAGAGGACTAGTCTGGAGCACAGTATATAGAATTATAGGAGGACTAGTCTGGAGCACAGTATATAGAATTATAGGAGAGGACTAGTCTGGAGCACAGTATATAGAATTATAGGAGAGAACTAGTCTGGAGCACAGTATATAGAATTATAGGAGAGAACTAGTCTGGAGCACAGTATATAGAATTATAGGAGATGACTAGTCTGGAACACAGTATATAGAATTATAGGAGAGGACTAGTCTGGAGCACAGTATATAGAATTATAGGAGAGGACTAGTCTGGAGCACAGTATATAGAATTATAGGAGAGGACTAGTCTGGAGCACAGTATATAGAATTATAGGAGAGGACTAGTCTGGAGCACAGTATATAGAATTATAGGAGAGGACTAGTCTGGAACACAGTATATAGAATTATAGGAGAGGACTAGTCTGGAGCACAGTATATAGAATTATAGGAGAGGACTAGTCTGGAGCACAGTATATAGAATTATAGGAGGACTAGTCTGGAGCACAGTATATAGAATTATAGGAGAGGACTAGTCTGGAGCACAGTATATAGAATTATAGGAGAGGACTAGTCTGGAGCACAGTATATAGAATTATAGGAGAGGACTAGTCTGGAACACAGTATATAGAATTATAGGAGAGGACTAGTCTGGAGCACAGTATATAGAATTATAGGAGAGGACTAGTCTGGAGCACAGTATATAGAATTATAGGAGAGGACTAGTCTGGAGCACAGTATATAGAATTATAGGAGGACTAGTCTGGAGCACAGTATATAGAATTATAGGAGAGGACTAGTCTGGAGCACAGTATATAGAATTATAGGAGAGGACTAGTCTGGAGCACAGTATATAGAATTATAGGAGAGGACTAGTCTGGAGCACAGTATATAGAATTATAGGAGAGGACTAGTCTGGAACACAGTATATAGAATTATAGGAGGACTAGTCTGGAGCACAGTATATAGAATTATAGGAGAGGACTAGTCTGGAGCACAGTATATAGAATTATAGGAGAAGACTAGTCTGGAGCACAGTATATAGAATCATAGGAGAGGACTAGTCTGGAGCACAGTATATAGAATTATAGGAGGACTAGTCTGGAGCACAGTATATAGAATTATAGGAGAGGACTAGTCTGGAGCACAGTATATAGAATTATAGGAGGACTACTCTGGAGCACGGTATATAGAATTATAGGAGAGGACTAGTCTGGAGCACAGAATATAGAATTATAGGAGGACTAGTCTGGAGCACAGTATATAGAATTATAGGAGAGGACTAGTCTGGAGCACAGTATATAGAATTATAGGAGAGGACTAGTCTGGAGCACAGTATATAGAATTATAGGGGGCTCTATATACTATATGGTCTGCAATTGATAGCCTAGGTGATAGGTGATAGCCTAAAAATATTGATTAGTGACGCCCCCAAACATAATTTTGCTTGGGGCTCCCAAAATAAAAAAAAATCTGCCAGTACTCTGTGGTCTCCATTCCTGATATCATTACAGAGGGCAAGAAGGGGAAATAGATTTTCGGGAAGTCTTCGATTCTGCCATACTGATTGGATAAGCTGAATGTCCCTCGTCCTTCTCATGTATATGGGGTATCACCAGAAGACAAGTATCAGGGGCCTGACATGCAGACGTGAGAAGTCCTGGCTCCCTGAGACTCCGACTTGTCACCAGCTCCAGAGCCCTAACCGTTCATCCTGACACCTGTTCACACATGAGATGCGGTGCTGAGCTCTGACCCTCCCTGCTCAGTATCTGCTGAGGTGGAACAGGTACAAGACAGATGACACGAGTGTGTGGCGAATTCCTCATGACGCCCCAGCGGACTACTCCACTCAGCAGCCCATTAGCCGAATCCTTTATTGATTATTGGCCTCATTTATACGGATGTTGTGTGACGTTGCGGCAGGACTGCAGCCTCAGCACATCTAATGGCCGATTATACTCTTCATGTGGGCATTAATCTCACTGAAAGCCCCAGAAGAAAGGAAATCTGGAGGGATCGGCAGACAGAGGTCACTGCTCTGAGGGCAAGCGCTACGCAGTCCTGGGACCAGAGGGCAATAATGAGGGGCGCTACAGGGGGTACAAAGGAAGGAAACGCGGATCTGTAATACAGGAGTCTGATAATTCGCTTCAGGCAACAAAGTGTTAATCTCAGAGCGATACATGAATCTGAAAATGTCTGTATTATGCTGCAGCTGTGCTGTGTATTATGAGGTTCTGCAGCAGCTGGGTCTTACACTATGAAGTTCTGCAGCAGTTGTAATAAAATTAGAATACTCTGTGAAGTTGTAGATTTTTCTGGATTTTCTCCAGACTCAGATCATCAAACTTTAATTGTGAAGTCTGAACTTTGGAGGCGCGCGGTTATTTCAGCACCTCTCACTTTACCCGGATCGATACATGGCAGGTCCTGTCAGCTCGCGGGCGGCCGATCCACCGTCTACATCCCCAGTTTAGAACCATTTTCTTTAATTAAATCCATTATTCATCTTGAACTTTTTTGTGTTGGGAAAAGAACTTTATGATGTTGGATTTAATTCAATCAGGATTAATGTTCCTCCAGCAGAACAAATCCGAGGAAAAGGTCACCGCGATGATGAAAAGGAGGCGCACCCCCGACACCCAGAGCTCATCTATAGGACCCAAAGATACCCCTATAGATGCCCTACATACTGCCTGAAAAGTAGCCAGGAGGAAGTAGGGGGCAGTATATAGTAGTTATATTCTTGTACATAGGGGCAGTATTATAGTAGTTATATTCTTGTACATAGGAGGTAGTATTATAGTAGTTATATTCTTGTACATAGGGGCAGTATTATAGTAGTTATATTCTTGTACATAGGAGTAGTATTATAATAGTTATATTCTTGTACATAGGAATAGTATTATAGTAGTTATATTCTTGTACATAGCAGGTAGTATTATAGTAGTTATATTCTTGTACATAGGAGTAGTATTATAGTAGTTATATTCTTGTACATGGGAGCAGTATTATAGTAGTTATATTCTTGTACATAGGAGGTAGTATTATAGTAGTTATATTCCTGTACATAGTAGGTTATATTATACTAGTTATATTCTTGTACATAGGAGTAGTATTATAGCAGTTATATTCTTGTACATAGTAGTATTATAGTAGTTATATTCTTGTACATAGGAGGTAGTATTATAGTAGTTATATCCCTGTACATAGTAGTATTATAGTAGTTATATTCCTGTACATAGGAGTATTATTATAGTATATTCTTGTACATAGGAGTAGTATTATAGTAGTTATATTCTTGTATATAGGGGTAGTATTATAGTAGTTATATTCTTGTACATAGGAGCAGTATTATAGTAGTTATATTCTTGTTATATTCTTGTACCTAGAAGTAGTATTGTAGTAGTTATATTCTTGTATATAGGAGCAGTATTATAGTAGTTATATTCTTGTATATATGAGCAGTATTATAGTAGTTATATTCTTGTACATAGGAGTAGTATTATAGTAGTTATATTCTTGTACATAGGAGCAGTATTATAGTAGTTATATTCTTGTACATAGGAGCAGTATTATAGTAGTTATATTCTTGTACATAGGAGTAGTATTATAGTAGTTATATTCTTGTATATAGGAGCAGTATTATACGGTAGTAGTTATATACTTCTACATAGGAGATGTGAAAGATATCGCCTTACTAAAGCCTCTTGGCACACCTAGCGATCACCCTTCTTTTTTACGTTCCGCTCATGCCCCATGAATGTTCCCGTGTATTATAGGATAATACGAAATGTGCTTTATAAATATGATATATTTATTAAAATGAGTGGTCGGTACTAGCCACTAACATATACAGAACTACATATCAGTGGATGACAAGCAAAACCAGATAAAAGCACAATACAATACATAAAATAAAATGGAAATAAAAGATAGAAAGGAAACAGTACCAACACAAGTCTGTAGTTGGTTTGCTGTGGCCTCACTTCCAGGCCTTAGGGCACAAGCTTAAGTCAGCATGGAGCTGCAATCTGCTCACATGACTTTCAGAAACAGAACTCCCTTGGTCCCTTTTGTAGTGTTGCTCCAGTCACAAAGTCTGCTTCAACTCTAGCAGGTCCACCTGCTGTGATAATGAGATTAGCATTTAGGTGTAAACAAAGGCCCATGTAAGTGCCTCTCTGGGGATAAAGGGGTTTGATTAAACCAGAAATTCTCCATTCCTGTTATCAAAAAGGGTTAATAGGAGCAAGAGATAATACACAGAAGAAAAATACATGACTGAAAAATACATAAGGGATGGTCTCTTCATCACAGGAGGTAGTATTATAGTAGTTATATTCTTGTACATAGGAGCAGTATTATAGTAGTTATATTCTTGTACATAGGAGTAGTATTATAGTAGTTATATTCTTGTACATAGGAGTAGTATTATAGTAGTTATATTCTTGTACATAGGAGTAGTATTATAGTAGTTATATTCTTGTACATAGGAGCAGTATTATAGTAGTTATATTCTTGTAGATAGGAGGTAGTATCATAGTATTTATATGCTTATACATAGGAGCAGTATTATAGTAGTTATATTCTTGTACATAGGAGGTAGTATTATGGTAGTTATATTCTTGTACATAGGGGGCAGTATTAAAGTAGTTATATTCTTGTACATAGGAGGTAGTATTATAGTAGTTATATTCTTGTACATAGGAGTAGTATTATAGTAGTTATATTCTTGTACATAGGAGCAGTATTATAGTAGTTATATTCCTGTACATAGGAGGTAGTATTATAGTAGTTATATTCCTGTACATAGGAGTAGTATTATAGTAGTTATATTCCTGTACATAGGAGGTAGTATTATAGTAGTTATATTCCTGTACATAGGAGGTAGTATTATAGTAGTTATATTCCTGTACATAGGAGGTAGTATTATAGTAGTTATATTCCTGTACATAGGAGGTAGTATTATAGTAGTTATATTCCTGTACATAGGAGCAGTATTATAGTAGTTATATTCTTGTACATAGGAGCAGTATTATAGTAGGTATATTCTTGTACATAGGAGTAGTATTATAGTAGTTATATTCCTGTACATAGGAGGTAGTATTATAGTAGTTATATTCCTGTACATAGGAGCAGTATTATAGTAGTTATATTCCTGTACATAGGAGGTAGTATTATAGTAGTTATATTCCTGTACATAGGAGGTAGTATTATAGTAGTTATATTCCTGTACATAGGAGGTAGTATTATAGTAGTTATATTCCTGTACATAGGAGCAGTATTATAGTAGTTATATTCTTGTACATAGGAGCAGTATTATAGTAGTTATATTCCTGTACATAGGAGCAGTATTATAGTAGGTATATTCTTGTACATAGGAGTAGTATTATAGTAGTTATATTCCTGTACATAGGAGGTAGTATTATAGTAGTTATATTCCTGTACATAGGGGTTCTTTTGCAGACAATGTTGACATTTGGATGTCTTTACATAACATTGCTGATATATATTATGATATATTGCTGGTATAATTTGGTCTTCAGACTTGTTTCTTGCTGTTCACATTCTGTCGTGTGGAAGATCTGCCAAGAACAAGATCTATTTTTACTTTTACATTTTATTTTTGTGATTTTTCGGCAGACTTTTTGCCTCTGGAGTCATTACCGGAGCGATCAGAGGAAGCGGCGTCTTTAGCCTCTCTTGATATTTTAATTGCCGCCTTCTCTCCTACATGTATTATAAACAATTTGCTTCTGTTATTTTTACAAGGAATGATTTTTTTTACTTTTTTTTTTGCTCAGATACTTCAAAGAAATTCCGACTAATTAAAAACTGAGCCGCGGTAGTTAAAATCATATTAATAAGATAAATGCCGGTCACTCCGCCTGTAACTAGTGCAGGATGAAGTCTGGCTGGGGAGATAGCGCTGTTCTCTATTCCCAGGTGGCTGATAGCAGAATTCAGATATTTTATGCAGGATATTGAAAAAAAATGTAGATTTGCTGTAATAGAAGATGAAGCCAGAACTGGCGACAGATGGAGTTCTTATATTAGCTGTCTGGTTGGGGAATTGATATAATGCATCGATACCAGGTGAAGCAAAGGAAGTGAATTTATTAAGCTGCCAAGTAGGGGAGTGTCTCTGCCCGGGATGTCCAATCAGTGCACACGTTATAGGACACACCCCTTTTCGATAGGGAAAATAATAAAGCTCAGTTGTCAACTTAATTATTCATTTCCAGGAGGAATAAAAGAGGGACGACGATTAAAGTCTGCTGTACAATTGTTATTTCCTTAAAGGGATTCTACCATTTAAACATTTTATTTTTGTAGTTCACATGTCGGAATAGCCTTAAGAAAGGCTATCTGTCTTCTACCTTTATAAGTCGTCTCCGGCCCGCCGTTCGGTGAAAAATCAGTTTTTTGTCGGTATGCAAATGAGTTCTCTCGCAGCACTGGGGGCGGGCCTCAACACTCAAACAGCACTGGGGGCGTTCCCAAAGCTGCGAGAGAACTCTCTCCAGCGACGCCTTCATCTTCTTCTTCCAGCTGGGGTCAGACTTGTACACCTGCGCAGTGGGCTCTGACATCGGGATCCAGGCAGAGCCGAGTGCACAGGCCGGCCAGCGGCCTTTTTTGGAGGCCGCGCATGCGCGCATGCGCATTATGCTCCTGTTCTCCATAGAACTACAGGCACGTTACTGCGCATGCGCGCGTAAGCGGCCACCAAAAAATGGCCGCTGGCCGGCCTGTGCACTCGGCTCTGCTTGGGTCCCGATGTCAGAGTCGACTGCACAGGCGCACAAGTCTGACCCCGGCCAAAAGAAGAAGATGAAGGCGTCTCTGGAGAGAGTTCTCTCACAGCATTGGGGAAGCCCCCAGTGCTGTTTGAGCGCTGAGTCCTGCCCCCAGTGCTACGAGAGAACTCATTGGCATACCGACAAAAACTGGATTTTCCACCGAACAGAGGGCCAGAGACAACTTATAAAGGCAGGAAATGGATAGCCTTTCTTAAGGCTATTCCAACATGTGAACTACAAAAAAAAGTGTTTAAATGGTGGAATCCCTTTAGGAATAGAAATATCTCATAAAGCGTCAGGATAGGCGATATGTCCCTTTAAGAGCCTCGGCTCCTCATTGTGCCCCCGATAAGACGTCTTGCTCAGTTGTAGGCTATTTGTGTCCACTGAAGGAGACTTTTTCTTTTGTTTTGATAATATGTGTAATTTCCTTGTTTTTTGTTGTTTCCGCCTTGTCGCAGTCGATAATGTTTTGCGCTCTTCGCCCAGTTCCTCTTTGTTGCGGCACACTTGTCGGGTTGTTTTTTGTTGTTTCCGCCTTGTCACAGACCGATAATATTCTCCACTCTTCGCCCGGTTCCTTTTTGTTGCGGCGCACATGTGTAGTTTTTTTTGGAGACTTTCACGTTCTTTGTTTCCATTAATTGAAATGTAATTAAAATTGAAAGGTTTTTTTTCCACACTTTTCGGAGCTGCGGTGAGACAGGCGGGCGCAGGATCTTGTCTTATGTTTCTGCTAGAAGATATCCCGAATATCAACATTTGTCATTAAGTTGCAAAACGCAAGTCTGTGGCTGCTGAAACGGGAAATGCGTGACATCCCCGACATTCCTCGCAGCAATGATCCTCAACATATGCAAAACAGGGGAGAGAGCTGAAATCATGCGAAATGGCAGAGCAGAGAGTGGGAGACATCGGCGGAAGAGAGAAATAGACAGTAGAGAGTGTAAGAAATAGTGAAGGAGAGGAAGAGACAGAGGAGAATATGAGAAATAGTGAAGGAGTGATCTGAAGAGAGCATTTACTGTACCGCTCTCTACCTGTATTACATGTCCTATACCGCTCTCTACCTGTACTACATGTCCTGTACCGCTCTCTACCTGTACTACATGTACTGTACCGCTCTCTACCTGTATTACATGTCCTATACCGCTCTCTACCTGTACTACATGTACTGTACTGCCCTCTACCTGTACTACATGTCCTGTACTGCTCTCTATCTGTACTACATGTCCTGTACTGCTCTCTACCTGTACTACATGTCCTGTACCGCTCTCTACCTGTACTACATGTACTGTACCGCTCTCTACCTGTACTACATGTCCTATACCGCTCTCTACCTGTACTACATGTCCTGTACCGCTCTCTACCTGTACTACATGTACTGTACCGCTCTCTACCTGTATTACATGTCCTATACCGCTCTCTACCTGTACTACATGTTCTGTACCGCTCTCTACCTGTACTACATGTCCTGTACCGCTCTCTATCTGTACTACATGTCCTGTACCGCTCTCTACCTGTACTACATGTCCTGTACCGCTCTCTACCTGTACTACATGTACTGTACCGCTCTCTACCTGTACTACATGTCCTGTACTGCTCTCTACCTGTACTACATGTCCTGTACCGCTCTCTACCTGTACTACATGTACTGTACCGCTCTCTACCTGTACTACATGTACTGTACCGCTCTCTATCTGTACTACATGTCCTGTACCGCTCTCTACCTGTACTACATGTCCTGTACCGCTCTCTATCTGTACTACATGTCCTGTACTGCTCTCTACCTGTACTACATGTCCTGTACCGCTCTCTACCTGTACTACATGTACTGTACCGCTCTCTACCTGTACTACATGTACTGTACCGCTCTCTATCTGTACTACATGTCCTATACCGCTCTCTACCTGTACTACATGTCCTGTACCGCTCTCTACCTGTACTACATGTACTGTACCGCTCTCTATCTGTACTACATGTCCTGTACCGCTCTCTACCTGTACTACATGTCCTGTACCGCTCTCTACCTGTACTACCTGTCCTGTACCGCTCTCTACCTGTACTACATGTCCTGTACCGCTCTCTACCTGTGCTACATGTACTGTACCGCTCTCTACCTGTACTACATGTCTTGTACCGCTCTCTACCTGTACTACATGCACTGTATCGCTCTCTACCTGTACTACACGTCCTGTACCGCTCTCTACCTGTACTACCTGTCCTGTACCGCTCTCTACCTGTACTACATATACTCTCCTGAGAAAGTGAATGTCGTGACTTTCATCTGATCTTTCTTCTATACATACATGATCCTATGTTATATCTGATAGTTCTCTGCTTATTTGTGTTTTATCTTCATCGTTACTATTTTGCCATTTTGGAGCTTTGGTTCCTGATACCAGTTTTCTGCAGGATCTGGTGTGTTTTAGCATACGTTGTTGCCTCCAGAATGTATTAATATTGTAAGTGAACATGTGCTGTAATATCTAATGTCTACAGTCATGGTCGCCCCATCTATGCCTGGAGTATTATATTCTATACAGTGGCGTAACTAGGAATGGCGGGGCCCCGTGGCGAACTTTTGACATGGGGCCCCCCCGACACCGAAGATCTCGACCGAGTCCCTCCTACGCATTCCTCCGCGCTCTATTATGTTCCATAGTGGCCCCTGCACACAGTATTATACCCAATAGTGGCCCCTGCACACAGTATTATACCCAATAGTGTCCCCTGCACACAGTATTATACCCAATAGTGGCCCCTGCACACAGTATTATACCCAATAGTGGCCCCTGCACACAGTATTATACCCAATAGTGGCCCCTACAGGACTAAATACTGTCACGTCACCCGCTGACCGCTATACCAGGACAAATTGTGGATAAAAAATCTGGTCATGTGCATTACAATTTAGTAACTCCATGTGCCTCATATTAATAGCAGTTAACCCCATCATCTCCCTCACATTAACCCCTGTGTGCCTCACCATAAAAGTTACTGATATGTGAGAGACATGGAGGTAATAATAAAGTATCTTCATTATTATTACCCCCATATGTCTCACATATTAGTAACTCTTATGGTGAGGCACACAGGGGTTAATGTGAGGGAGATGATGGGGTTAACTGCTATTAATATGAGGCACATGGAGTTACTAAAACACAAGTAATCCCCCCAAATGCCTGATATTAATAAGTAACCCCAGTACGTACCTGTGTAGCTTTAGTTTCATTTTCCTTCTTCCTTTCTTCCTCCAGTGCAGACGGCAGGAGCTCGGCAGGGATAAGCCCCGCCTCCTCCTCTCATTGGTGGGCAGAGGACAGCAGAGAAAGGGAGGGGGGAGAGAGGGGGAGCGTCCTGCAGCGCTGACAGGAGCCAGACCTGCAGCTCCTGTGTCTCAGCCATTGCTGCAGCTTCGGGGCCCCCTGTTAGTGGAAAGTATTCCAGCAACAGGGGGCCCCGATCATTATACTCAGGGGTCCGAAAAGACCTCCGAGAATAATGATAGCAGCGGTAGCAGCTGTCACCGGGCCCCTAATGTCCCGGGCCCGGTGGCAGCTGCTACCGCTGCTATGGTGGTAGTTACGCCACTGATTCTATATTCTATCACCCCATCTTCTTCTATGATGTAGCAGTCATATAGGACATTATGTGAGATCAGCCCCATATAACCTGACTAATGTGAAAAGAAACATGGCCTGGCCTTGTCCTCCAAGTCTCTGCAGCCCGGCTTCTCTTCTGACTCCAGTATTGTAGATCAAATCCCTCTGCAGTCATCCACGAACACACATCAGAACATTGCGGCCATTTTTTTTAAATCTCCCCCATTGCTTTCTATTACAACCTTCATCTTTCTATCATTGTCTAAGACGTTACACGGTAGACCAAGGGCACGTTGCGGTATCTGATCCCCTTGTTATGCTGAGCCCTCTCTGAGGTTCCCCGGGGGCCGAGCGCTTCACATTGGGAAAATATTCTCTTACTTCGCCATCACTGCAGTCCTAATGACCTCTCGGCTCACAAGGTCCCAGCCTCGGGAGCAGGTATCTCCTTTCGGTCCACACCCTTGCTTTCTCCTTCCCAGAAGATGTGTTTCGGCGCTGCTGCTCATGCAGACATAAGTATATCTGGTAAAGCAATATTTATTGGGCGCCGGAGGGAATATCGTGTTTGTCAGAAGCAAGGACTTTCAGATTGGGTCATGGCTTGAGTGTACTCCACATTGATTAATAGTACATTTTGTGGTCAACTTATTCTCTACAAGCAGAAACTGGATCTCCCCTGAGCCGTCCTCCTCAAGAGCGAGACACTCGATCCGCAGGACTGGCTGCACTTAACGGAAGCTGTTTGCCAAGCGTAGTCAGAATAACTCATCGCGGAGGATGGGGGAGGGGCCGCGGGGGTCAATGCAATGTCCAAGTCATTGTGGCCGAGCGTCTTGTTCCTGTGATTGTAATGAAATAATCCCGGATAACAATAACGCAATCAAAAAAAAGCATTTGGAAGGCAAAAATTACATTATTGTCTTGTTTTTGAAGGTTTGAGCAAGAAAGAATAATCTACCCTGCGGCTTATCTGACAATGCTGTGAGTCAATCAGCGAGCGCTTACGTGACAAGGACGTGCCGCGCCGGTGACTCACGCCGATGGGTAATTAACATGCCGGTGAGAATCGCGCCGGACCGTACAGTCATGGCTCATAATATTGCTAAGTGACGTGGCGATGGCGTTTGGAGCTTTCTGACAGTTCTTTAAAGTCATGAAATTTTCTTTAATTGCTTTAGAAGAAAGGAAAGATAATTTCTGCGCAATCCAAAATCCTCACCAGGGGGTAAAATCTACAACCGGAAGTCAACAAGTAAAGTTATAGGAGATTAACCCGTATGCAAACTGAGCATATCTCCCAAAATGTCCCAGAGAAGAGAAATCCCGGACTCGCCTCTTCACAATCCTTCACTCCTGGAGGCCTCCACTCCCGGCACTGGGGTAGGTGTAGGTAACGGGAGAGGTAAGTAGATTACCGCAGCCTAGTCCTGCCATAGATGTGAACACGCGCCCACCATATCATTCCCATGTCAGTCATTATACAGCTCATCAAAGACGACCCCCATAGCTCAGCGGTATTGTCAGACTGGGATGCCTAGGGCCTACCAGCGGAATTGATTATAGGGGCCCATCCTACCGCTGATGGTGACACCCCAATTTCCTGGCCCCCTTATATTTATCAGCATTTACACCACTTTTTTGGTGCAAATTCTAGGCCAGCAGGGAGCCGAGGTGAAGATCTGTGTAGGTACATAGACCTCAAAAGATGTGCCTAATTTATGAGGAGGCGTACTATGCCAAGTGTCAGATGGAGGGGTGTAAAGCACAATGTCAGGTGTCAGATGGAGGGGTGTAAGGTACAATGCCGAGTGTCAGATGGAGGGGTGTAAGGTACAATGCCGAGTGTCAGATGGAGGGGTGTAAGGTACAATGTCAGGTGTCAGATGAAGGGGTGTAAGGTACAATGTCAGGTGTCAGATGGAGGGGTGTAATGCACAATGTCAGGTGTCAGATGGAGGGGTGTAAAGCACAATGTCAGGTGGCAGATGGAGGGGTGTAAGGTACAATGCCGAGTGTCAGATGGAGGGGTGTAAGGTACAATGTCAGGTGTCAGATGAAGGGGTGTAAGGTACAATGTCAGGTGGCAGATGGAGGGGTGTAAAGCACAATGTCAAGTGTTAGATGGAGAGGTGTAAAGCACAATGTCAAGTGTCAGATGGAAAGGTGTAATGTACAATGTCAGATGGAAAGGTGTAATGTACAATGTCAAGTGTCAGATGGATAGGTGTAAGGTACAATGCCGAGCATAAGATGAAGGAATGTAAAATACAATTCCAAGTGTCAGAAGGAGGGGTGTAAGTTACAATGCCAAATGTAAGATGAAGGAGTGTAAAGTACAATGCCAAGTGTCAGAAGGAGGGGTGTAAAGCACAATGTCAGGGGTCAGATGGAGGGGTGTAAGGTACAATGCCAAGTGTCAGATGGAGAGGTACACATACTTTTCTGTATATAGTATGTGTATAATGTGCAGGGGGCACATACTTTTCTCCATATAGTGTATCACTAGTCTTATGGTATTACGTACAGGGCCCCTGGGGTGCACACTAGACTCTGGGGCCAGTGAAGATATTTGGATGAATTTCTCTACCTTTCTCAGATCCGGGGTAGTCTGTGCAGCCTTCATCTCCTCCCTTGCGTTGTCTCCGTTACGTTGCGTTGCTACTTCTCTGGATTTTACCCTCCCGCATCACTTGTCATCCTGACTCACTTGACGGAAATATAAAGAGCGCGTCGTCCTGAATTTAGAAAATAAGTGACTGTAGTTTAATATCACTCATTGGATGTTCAGAGCGGCGCGCGGTGCCAAGGCCGGATACATACATCTAAATATTGGCAGACGCCTTATAAAGCGCATTTCCATTTATCAAAGATGAGAGAAATCACATCATTAATCACATAGAAGCGATCGCCATCGGAAACTCTCCAAGACTGATAGAAATATACGCCAATAGAACAAACCGGTATAAAAGAACAATCTGGTATCATACACCAGTATAACAAGCCAGTATATAATAACAATCCAGTATCATAAACCAGTGTAATAAGCCTTGACCAGGTATCGCAGATTACAGGGGCCCATCTACCACTACCTAAATGAGCTGCCCTGGTCTAAATCCCCCCATACAGTCAAACCAGACACCCCCAGGCCTCCACCATCATCACCACCCCCACCGGGAATAACCACACTGACCCAGGGTTGGATTTCATCAGCCACAGCGGCCGTATTTATTAACAAATAACATAAATTAACATAATATATAACTTTATTAAAATTACCATAAAGTTATCATAAATAACTGATGCTAAACCTGGGTAAGAGTCCTTGGTGCTACGAAGATTCCCACAACTCACCGGTCTGGCGCTACCATGACCACATATAGACTTACCGCCAGCCACGACCACCAGCTCGGCGGCACTATGAGTAAAGAACCCCCTTCTTCATATACCAGCTCACAGGGCCAGGACCCTGAAACCGTTCACCAAGCACCAGGCCATCCACCAACTGAGCCATTATCATCGAATGTATAAGGTGGAGCCTACCATTGACTCCACCCCTTTAACACCAATTGACCAAACACTCCAACTGACCACAAAAAGAATTGTCAAAAAAACAAATTGGATATAATTCCACAGCAACATAAAAAAGGGGGTGGACAAAAGTATTGGCACTGATTGAAAAATCATGTTATGCTTCTCTAATTTGTGTAATTAACAGCACCTGTTACTTACCTGAGGCACCTAACAGGTGGTGGCAATAACTAAAAAACACTTGCAGCCAGTTGAAATGGATTAAAGTTGACTCGACCTCTGTCCTGTGTCCTTGTGTGTACCACATTGAGCATGGAGAAAAGAAAGAAGACCAAAGAACTGTCTGAGGACTTGAGAAGCAAAATTGTGAGGAAGCATAAGCAATCTCAAGGCTACAAGTCCATCTCCAAAGACCTGAAAATCCGCCTCCTAAATTCTCTAGTGGTCTTACCCACATAGCTAGTAGGACAGGTACAGGTAGCCATATGAATGATTCCCACAGATTTACAATTGATGAAATCTCAATTTTGAAAGACACGATGGGTGACCACACTCTGGAAAGATGTACTCTTGTGTATAAAGGGACAAGCCTTGCATTGTCCACATCTGAATGTACACTTCGGTATATTTCTTTCCAACCAGTTTGTTTCCTTCCCTGGTGGACCTAGATGGCTGTGTGTGAGGAGATCCCCTAAATTTTGTCCCCTCCGATAAGTAATGGAAGGGTATCCTGAAATTGACGCTTTAAAATCCAGGTACAACACAGTACACCAGTATGATACACCAGTACAATACATTACAACAGTACAATACAGTACAAAAGTACAATACATCTGTGCACTACACGTTTCTGTAACTCTCCCCTTGCTCCTCCACTCTCCTCTCTCCCCTGCTCCTCCCCTCTCCTCCATTCCTTACTACTCTCCTCTGCTCCCCCCTCTGCTCCTCCCCTCTCCTCTCAATCCTCCCCTCTCCTCCCTCCCCTGCTCCTCCCCTCTCCTCCATTCCCTACTACTCTCCTCTGCTCACTGCTCTTCTCTGCTCCTCCCCTCTCCTCCCTTCCCTGCTCCTCCACTCTCCTTGCTCCTCCCCTCTCCTCCCTCCCCTGCTCCTACACTCTCCTTGCTCTTCCCCTCTCCTCCATCCCCTGCTCTTCCACTCTCCTTGCTCCTCCCCTCTCCTCCCTCCCCTGCTCTTCCCCTCTCCTTGCTCCTCCCCTCTCCTCCCTCCCCTGCTCCTCCACTCTCCTTGCTCCTCCCCTCTCCTTGCTCCTCTCCTCACTCCTCCACTCTCCTTGCTCCTCCCTCCCCTGCTCCTCCACTCTCCTTGCTCCTCCCCTCTCCTCCATCCCCTGCTCTTCCACTCTCCTTGCTCCTCCCCTCTCCTCCATCCCCTGCTCTTCCACTCTCCTTGCTCCTCCCCTCTCCTCCATCCCCTGCTCTTCCACTCTCCTTGCTCCTCCCCTCTCCTCCCTCCCCTGCTCTTCCCCTCTCCTTGCTCCTCCCCTCTCCTCCCCTCTCCTTGCTCCTCCACTCTCCTTGCTCCTCCCCTCTCCTCCCTCCCCTGCTCCTCCACTCTCCTTGCTCCTCCCCTCTCCTCCATCCCCTGCTCTTCCCCTCTCCTTGCTCCTCCCCTCTCCTCCATCCCCTGCTCTTCCACTCTCCTTGCTCCTCCCCTCTCCTCCATCCCCTGCTCTTCCACTCTCCTTGCTCCTCCCCTCTCCTCCCTCCCCTGCTCTTCCCCTCTCCTTGCTCCTCCCCTCTCCTCCCCTCTCCTTGCTCCTCCACTCTCCTTGCTCCTCCCCTCTCCTCCCTCCCCTGCTCCTCCACTCTCCTTGCTCCTCCCCTCTCCTCCATCCACTGCTCTTCCCCTCTCCTTGCTCCTCCCCTCTCCTCCATCCCCTGCTCTTCCACTCTCCTTGCTCCTCCCCTCTCCTCCCTCCCCTGCTCCTCCACTCTCCTTGCTCCTCCCCTCTCCTCCCTCCCCTACTACTCTCCTCTCCTCACTCCTTCCTCTGACCAGAGCACAAGAGCCATGTGTCTGGAGGGCTATGAGCCAGATTACTTGTGTAAATATTAATAAATCTGGAGGAGGAGGTATGAAGCCACGCCCCCTGCACCCCATCACCACAACTCCATTTTCAGGAAAGTGACGAGCAGCATAAAAAATGTCACAATTTTTTTTCCCTGTAAATATCTGATTTGTGCAAAAAATGTTCAACTCTTATATCTTGTAATCCAGAAAACTGGAGCATAAGACACAATAAGTCTGTCTTGGGTCGTCTTCTGGAGCCTTAGGGGTCCTCTGCCAATATGATAAATGCTATATTATAATTTGGACCTAGTACAGGTTTTGCATTGGGGCCATGTTACGCCTCCACTTCTGGGCTTGGCAAAGGTATCAAGTAACCTGCAGAGAGGCAGTAAAAGGGTTAAAGCGTCTAGGGTGGATAAGGGTCGAGGAACGGGAGAGGGGCAAACATTACCGTCACATGATATGTGCTCTGCGCAGTCCGGAGGACTTATAGTGTCAATACAGAGTCAGAACTGGCGTCTGCATCCATCTCAGAAAGGGTTAATATAATGCACTCCATAAGTCCAAGGCGTCCAAAAAAGGTGCCATTGAAAAATAATCCTGCAAAAAGCCTCAAACAGCATCAAAGCCGTAAAAATCAAAGTTATGGCTCTTCGAAATCTGCCAAGAAAAAAAAAAATCGCTGAGCCCTAAAGCTAAAATTGGCCGCGTTCTTAAAGGGGATTTCTGGGGCTTTTTAACTGATGAGACCAATACTTAAGACAAGATCATTGGGAGTTCACAATCCAGGACCCCTGAGGATCAGCCACTTCACAGGCCATGTGACATCACCTTCATTGGTCACATGGCCTGATGACAGCTCAGTCCCATTCAAGTAAATAGGCTGAGCTGCAATACCAAGCACAACCACTATACAATGTACAGCGCTGTGCTTCACAAGTACTAAAGAAACTGCAGCCCACGACAGAATGACTCAGCCTCTTCATCCAGCTGATCGGCCGGAGCCCCAGTTGTCGGACCCCGTTGACCTGTAAGTGATGACCTATCCTAAGGATAAAGCCTGGAAAACCCCTCTAAGGGGTTAATATTAGCATCCCTAATAGTGCAAGGAAAGGGTTAATACAAGTAAGCATCGGGGTAGTAGTGGGGCCAGTGTCAGCACTAGTGGCCCCCTCAGTCTCAGACGTAGCTCCCCTGAATCCCCCCAGATATGTCAGGTTCACATGACCGATCCTGTTCTCTATTCACACCTTGCAGACTGAACCCCATAAAATCTTTACTATACAATTGGCGCCCACAGCACCACGTTTACCCTTCCTGGCGCCCGCTGTAGACCGCAGCGCTCTGATTTATTTCACTTTTACCCCTGGAATTTTATGAACACGACCTTAATAACAGACTATAAAAATATCAAATTAAAGTAATCACAGGAGAGATCATCGGCGGATATGTCATAGCGAGCGCCGCCTATCCCAATGTTATATATTAGAATTGACCCTGAAGACGCCTGCCAAGAATACTCGCACATCACCACCATATAACTCAGGAGAAAGTGCCAGAGGATACTGCCTGATCAGCAATTTGGTGGCAGAGTGGAGCGGAAGCTGCAGTCCTATGTAACATAACCCATAATATGCAGTGGTGAGTACAGATAATGTAATATGTCACCTGCAGTCCTATGTAACACCACAGATAACACAGTGATAACTTTCTGAGTACAGGTAATGTAGTAGATGTCACCGGCAGTCCTATGTAACACCACAGATAACACACAGTGATAACTCTCTGAGTACAGGTAATGTAGTAGATGTCACCGGCAGTCCTATGTAACACCACAGATAACACACAGTGATAACTCTCTGAGTACAGGTAATGTAGTAGATGCCACTGGCAGTCCTATGTAACACCACAGATAACACAGTGATAACTCTCTGAGTACAGGTAATGTAGTAGATGTCACCGGCAGTCCTATGTAACACCACAGATAACACAGTGATAACTCTCTGAGTACAGATAATGTAGTAGAGGTCACCTGCAGTCCTATGTAACACCACAGATAACACAGTGATACCTCTCTGAGTATAGATAATGGAGTAGATGTCACCGGCAGTCCTATGTAACACCACATATAACACAGTGATAACTCTCTGAGTACAGGTAATGTAGTAGATGTCACCTGCAGTCCTATGTAACACCACAGATAACACACAGTGATAACTCTCTGAGTACAGGTAATGTAGTAGATGTCACCTGCAGTCCTATGTAACACCACAGATAACACACAGTGATAACTCTCTGAGTACAGGTAATGTAGTAGATGTCACCTGCAGTCCTATGTAACACCACAGATAACACAGTGATAACTCTCTGAGTACAGATAATGTAGTAGATGCCACCTGCAGTCCTATGTAACACCACAGATAACACACAGTGATAACTCTCTGAGTACAGGTAATGTAGTAGATGTCACCTGCAGTCCTATGTAACACCACAGATAACACAGTGTTATCTCTCTGAGTACAGGTAATGTAGTAGATGTCACCTGCAGTCCTATGTAACACTACAGATAACACAGTGTTATCTCTCTGAGTACAGGTAATGTAGTAGATGTCACTGGCAGTCCTATGTAACACTACAGATAACACAGAGATAATGTAATTTCTTCTCGAACGCTTCTCACAGCTGATGGTTTGTTACTATTGTATCCAGTCTACATTTCCTGTTCTGCCTCCAGACTGATACACTGTAACGTCGCCTCAGCGGTGAGATGAACATTTTGATGTAGAGTAATTTAGGTCACGTTCACACTTGCGCTGCAGAAACCACCAAAAATCGATGGAGAGAGAACGTGCGACACGGAGGACTTTTCTCTCTTCCAGATTTAGTCAGTGGCGTCCGCTGTTGTCCGTGGGTTGAGTTAGCGGACAGGATCTCTGTGGTTTCGGCGTAGGTGTGAACAGAGCCTTGCAGCAATCCCATAATCCTCTAGAACTGTTACACAATGGAATGTTCTGGAACATTCTAATCTTCTTTTTGTTCTTCGCCATTTTCAGGATCTTCGCTTACTCTCTCGGTTACATCCAGAAGCTAATCCTTACCTGTTGTCTCCGCTGAGGTTTTGGAGCAGTGTTTCAGTCCAGACAATCCTCTGTGAGCTAACCCTTTCCTGTCCTGACTAGTCTTTACCTTCACAGATACGCTGTAACTGACCCTCAGCTGTGACACATATGAGGTCTGTGCAGATCTATGTGGAAGCTGCAGAACCTCTTTGTCTCTATAATCCCGGATTGACACTGGTCGGTACATGGCCTGTCAATGACCGCCGCTCGTCCCCTCCTCCGCCTGGCTTGTAAATGAGGCAGCGGATCGATACGCTCGGGGTGAGGTTAGAACGGCGATGGATTTTCGCTTTTAATAAATATTGCGCCCATCTGCATATAGATGAACATTAACATGAGGCGCGAAAACACCCTAAATAATTCAGCAGCCGATCACTCAGCGGTCGCTCTCTCGCCCACGCCAGGCGCGATCACATGTGACTTCAGGACGAGACCATCAATGAATACTGAGCAACAATCGCCCCGCGCCCCATATATACCGAAGCCACCGTATATAGTGCCAGGAATACAGAAGAATGTATACAGTAAAGGTCATAAAAGGTCAAGACAGATCAAGAGTAACCCAAGAGAGCTGGGCGGAGCTTCAATAACTCCTCCCCTGCGGATGATACAATGTGACCATGTCCCAGGCGCCTCTAATGAAACATTGTAACAAATCGCTCTAATTCCTGATGGTCATGTCCAGATCCACTTGAGAATGACTAGGGAAGGGGGTGAGGAGCAGACGACACTGTTGGCCATGGTGTAAAGAGCCCCATAAGTGGGGGCTACAGGTCTCATCTAATACACCATACAACATGGGCATCTCCACCACCATGACCTCGACCACACCGCTTCTAAAATATGGAAGCTTTGCCCTTGTATCAGGGCTGTGCAGCGGTTGGAGGGCGCTCACAAAATTCCAAACAGGGACTCAGCTAAGCAAAGGCCTGTCTTGGGGGCCCACCATGTCCTCCCCAAACTCTAGAGGTGGATAGACTGATCTGGGTTACTTCCTTCCTGTCTTCACAATGACCAATGTCAATGTCCTCCAGTCTGCCCATCAGATTCCACTAGTTGGGGGGCCTCTGAAAACTCACCTGGACTTGAGGGTAAGAAGAACAGTTATGGTGGACATCATGTCTGTCCAGGGCAAAAGGGAGCAGAGACACTGCTGGAGATAATCCCCTGATCATTAGCACCACCTAGTGGTGACACAGTTTCAGCGCCATACTTCAGCCCATGGAGTTTGACCCTGGTGCCCAGTAGTTTATTTACAGTCCCCAGCGTGAATGTGGAGTCTTTACCTTATGATATCAGAACAATCCTGTGTGCTCTCAGCCAAACAGATGCCTCTCTTGTTGCTCCTCCTCCTCCCCTCTCACAGCATGACACACAGAGAGAGAAGCTGCAGATGCATCTCCTTCCTCTCTCCCCCACAGTCTGTACTTCTTATTCTATCACACTAAATTGAATTTTATGGGCACCGAAAACGTTTATAGAAATCTTTCAGATAGGGAGAGGAGCCCTCAGACCGCCGGTGGGTGAGGTAGTCGGTGCCTCAGACCTCAGCCTCCAGTAGATTGATGGCCTGACTCCTGTCACCAGTGGTGTCTTGTACTGGTTGTTGGTCTGATGTTTTCTTTAGTGGTGTCACTCCTTATTCC
The DNA here is from genome assembly GCF_031893055.1 of Leptodactylus fuscus. Lineage (NCBI taxonomy): Eukaryota > Metazoa > Chordata > Amphibia > Anura > Leptodactylidae > Leptodactylus > Leptodactylus fuscus. The sequence continues at coordinate 27,713,077 of NC_134267.1, read as the reverse complement.
TCATGGCTAAGCAGACGTTGCGGGCATCCTGGGGTATCCTTTGGGGAGGGGGGATATCTCTATGACCTCCACCAGGTGTAAGATGGTGAAGTCTGACTCGGGACATCTGGACATCCTCGGAGTTGTCAGATCTCGGCTAGACTGTCTCCAGGACCTGAACAGACCGCACAGATTACTTCCAACATTTGTTATGTTTGTGCTACTGACATCACTCATCCGGGGCCCCTAATGTGGAGGAATCCATTTTGGTTATTTGGGGGGGAGCCGGAGCCTGGTGAGAAGCCCCTGGCACTGACTAGATGAGACTGTCAGAGCGAGACGGAGAGCGGCCCCTCCACATGTTATTAAAATAATATTTCCTCTTCCATGGCAGATCCCAACACTTTAATAGACTGCACGGAGGAAGAGGAGGCCGAGCGGTCCAGATGTAGCAGAGCTAGAAGGGTGGCAGCCACAGTCTGTATTACACCAGATATTTCATGGGAGGGAAAGGGGAATGTTAGTCTTGTGTAGAGTTTTATAATATTGGGGGGCTCTCGTGTGTGTGGGGTGGTGTATTTCTATCCTCTATAGAGACGGATCATAGTCAGGGGCACTAGGGAGGTATATTTCCATCTTGTATAGAGATAAATCATGGTTGGGAGTCACTTGGGGGTATATTTGCATCCTGTATAGTGATGGATCATGATCGGGGGCACTTGAGGGTATATTTCCATCCTCTATAGAGATGGATCATAGTCGGGGGTCACTTGGGGGTATATTTCCATCCCATATAGAGATGGATCATGGTCAGGGGCACTAGGGGGGTATATTTCCATCTTGTATATAGATAGATCATGGTCGGGGGCACTTGGGGGTATATTTGTATCCTGTGTGGTGATAGATCATGGTCAGGGGGCACTTGGGGGTATATTTCCATCCTATATGAAGTTGGATCATGGTTGGGGGGCTTCAGGGAGTATTATTTGTGTACAGAGTTGGGTTTCATGTTTGGGGTCCTCTGGGGTGGGGAATATTCCTGTCTTGTGTAGAGCTGGATCACAATTGGGGGGCTCCTGGGAAGCTGGGGGGTATTGGGGGTATTGTAGTCTTAGAGTTTTCTTATCTTGGGGGCCATTTGGGAATATATTTACATCCCATGTAGAGTTGGATCATGGTTTGGGGGGCTCCAGGGGAACATCACGCGCCTCTATCCTGTTACATTGTATCAAGTCAGAGGTTTGACACAAGATGTGAGGCCGAGACTGCTGGAGCTCCTGCTCCTTGTCTTATGACAGCTGCAGGTTTGTCACATTTGACTCATAGGATGATACTAACCTGGACGCATCATCACATGACTTACTGACAGCCGAGACACTAGGGGGCGATCTATAGTGAAATTAGGAGTTAGTGATAAAACTCCAAATTGCATTAAATTTATCAAAATGGTGGCCATGGTGCAATATACCTGCCGCAGTTTGCTTGGGTATGATAGCCACAGGAGTCGCTGCTGATATCGGCTCTTTGTCATCTTTCGCGATGTCGCCATCTGCCAGGACGAGGTTCTTACGGTTTAGTCTTTGTAGGGATGCGTTCTCCAATTTCTGGTGAAGTATTTGGCGCAGTGTGGAGAGTTATCTCAGTTCAGGCAGCTCAATAGTGATAGATGACAGCTTTGGAGTGAGGAGCAGCTGCCGCCATCACCGCCGCCATCACCGCTGCCGCCATCAGCCGCCACCGCTACCAGCCCTCCTATTACTGGAAAATGCACTTCACTATTACCAACACTTAGCAATTGCTTTCACCATTAATGGAAATTGGCCCCTGCTGTTAGTCGCCCGTCCTTGAGACATGTCCACCCTGATTACCGGGAGGCCGACACAACCTGTCTGTGCCAATTAGGAGAGCGCGTCACCAGGCCTGACCTTATCTCGCACATCTCTACACACACCGAAGAGCTGCAATATAGGAGGAATAAAATAATGTGGCTGTAGTCCTAGCTATAACAATACTCAGCCAGATCATTCCTGGTAGATGAATAGAATGCTAGAGCTACAGTCAGACTGACACACAGGTAGAGAACGAGGGAGGATGTAACATTACATAATAGGCGCTCTTAGTCAACTTTATACGCCATGCAATAAAATCTGTGCACAACTGAGGTCCATCACACAATGCAAAGGATAATTTCTGCCACATCGGCCCATAGCCTAACCCTGTACATCTGGGGTCACCTTGTTTCTGAATAGAATGTTAACATTGAAGTAAAGACTGACACATGGCTATACCAGTAATAGAGAGAGTGGGGGAGGGGACACGTACATTATTTATAACATTTTCACTTTATCTGTAACAGCTCAAACATTTCTTTCATGAAGCCGTTGTGTGGCCATGAATGTGAATACCAGCTGCGGCGCGCCTGATCAGACTGCTGTGCGTGGCTTATATCGCTTTGTAGCAGGTCAATGTTACAGCTGGAAACAATCAAAGCGCACTTTAGGATTCATGTAACAGCTTTAACCAGTTAATGACCACAGTGTAGATGTACAAAGAAACTTTGTAAATGTATCTGTATAGTAATGTCCTATATTATATTTTTATAGGAGCATAGCAATGTTTTCTGAATAATTATACAGCCGCCACTAGGGGGAGCTCAGGAGATGACTAATTATACAGCCACCACTAGGGGGAGCTCAGGAGATGACTAATTATACAGTCACCACTAGGGGGAGCTCAGGAGATGACTAATTATACAGTCAGCACTAGGGGGAGCTCAGGAGATGACTAATTATACAGCCACCACTAGAGGGAGCTCAGGAGATGACTAATTATACAGACACCACTAGAGGGAGCTCAGGAGATGACTAATTATACAGACACCACTAGGAGGAGCTCAGGAGATGAGTAATTATACAGACCCCACTAGAGGGAGCTCAGGAGATGTATAATTATACAGCCACCACTAGAGGGAGCTCAGGAGATGAATAATTATACAGACACCACTAGAGGGAACTCAAGAGATGACTAATTATACAGTCACCACTAGTCGGCGTTAAGGAGATGATGAATTATACAGCCATCACTAAAGAGAGCTCAGGAGATGATTAAATATACAGACACCACTAGAGCGAGCTATACAGATATGATATACAGACACCACTAGAGGGAGCTCAGGAGATGACTAATTATACAGCCATCACTAAAGAGAGCTCAGGAGATGATTAAATATACAGACACCACTAGAGGAAACTCAGGAGATGATTAATTATACAGTCACCACTAGAGGGAGCTAAGGAGATGATTAATTATACAGTCACCACTAGAGGGAGCTCAGGAGATGACTGATTATACAGCCACCACTAGAGAGCAAAGATTACACCAAATACTTATGGGATTTATATTTCTCTCATCTTCGTCATTATTAACCCTTACATTTCTGAAAGCATTTATACTTTGCAGCAATTTGTCACACCTACCTAAAACTTTTGCACAATACTGTATGTACAGTAGATAAAGATATTACATTACACATGTAAATAAGATAAAATTCTATTGAGGCTTTTAGTCAGAGAAAATCCTCCCCTATACAAGGAATTCTGTTATCACATTAGCTTCTTATATCAGAGGTCCTGGGTGATACCTGATGACAATTTGGACTAAAGGAGACCAGAACATAACCCGGCCCTACTGATGTGTATAGTAACCTATAGCTGCACCCTACATGACATCCCTGGCCCCAGTAAGGCATATAGTAACCTATAGGAGGCAGCACCCTACAGGATGTACCTCGGTGTTCCTGGCGGCTCGGTCTTTGATATTCAGCATTGCAATGCAGGAAGTGGCGCAGCGATAGGTCGTTTCATGCTCGGGTTGAGCCCATCATGCTCCAGATTAGATTATTTACCCATTTACAGGGCCATGGAAGAGAGAAATCTAGAAATTTACTGGAGTATAAATAACAGTGAGTCTGAGGCGGTTACTGTACGCCCCGAGAATAATAAGACGGTTACGGTATCAGCGCCCTCAGCGGGGAGAGATAAGGGCACAACCTTCTACTCAGGCCTAGAGAGGCGGCATATCACCAGACCCTTCTACACACACTGCATACAGCGCCCTGTGCAGGGTCACTTTCCAAGTTCTGGGGCTATTGGTTGTATTGACATATTTTGAGGTCAGGGAGCATATAATTGAGGAGAGGGGTTCCCCATATATTACAGCTCAGGGAATGACTAAGGTCAGTTGCAAAGTTTTGGTATCCTGATTGTCTCTCTGACTTGGACATTGACCTCTTACCAGTCCCTGGTGCCTGACCTCTGCCCACACTGACCAGTCCCTGGTGCCTGACCCCTTCCTGCACTAACCAGTCCCTGACCTCTGCCCACACTGACCAGTCCCTGGTGCCTGACCTCTGCCTACACTGACCAGTCCCTGACCTCTGCCTGCACTGACCAGTCCCTGATGTCTGACCTCTGCCTGCACTGTCTGCACTGACCAGTCCCTGGTGTCTGACCTCTGCCTACATTGACTAGTCCCTGGTGTCTAACCTCTGCCTGCACTGACTAGTATGAGATATCTGACCTCTGTTTGTACTGAACAGTCCCTGGTGTCTGTCCTCTGCCTGCACTGACTAGTTCCTTATGACTGACTCTGTCTATACTGACTAGTACCTATTCCCGACTTCTGCCTGCACTCACTAGTCCCTGATGCCTGACCTCTTCCTGCACTGACCAGTCCCTGACCACTATCGGCACTGAACAGTCCCTGGTGCCTGACCTCTGCATGCACTAACCAGTCCCTGGTGCCTGACCTCTGCATGCACTAACCAGTCCCTGGTGCCTGACCTCTTCCTGCACTGACCAGTCCCTGTTGCCTGACCTCTTCCTGCACTGACCAGTCCCTGGCGCCTGACCTCTTCCTGCACTGACCAGTCCCTGTTGCCTGACCTCTTCCTGCACTGACCAGTCCCTGGCGCCTGACCTCTTCCTGCACTTACCAGTCCCTGACCTCTTCCTGCACTGACCAGTCCCTGGTGCCTGACCTCTGCCTGATTAATATGAGATGTCTGACCTCTGCTTGCACTGACCAGTCTTGGATCCATTGTACGTTTTTTCAGAGTAAACCACTGTCCCATAGCATTATAAATGCAGTTTTGGATGTGACTAGAGGACGAGATAAGATGTAACTCAGCATTAAGCATGTAAAGGTAATGTCAAGAGTTAAATGCTGAAAACAAAAAAAGAAAAAAAAACAAACAAACAGAAAATGAGGCTTTAAATATCTTCATGGAATATTCGCCAGATGTCTGAGGCGTCTGGATGTTGTGTTGTTACCTGGATACGCTTCGGATAGATTCGCCATAAGACACGGAGCGATCTGTAGCTCTCATCCATGTCTGGACACACAGTAGTTTTTTAGACTTGTCCTAATATAAACTGGAGAAAATTCAAACTAAAGTCTCAAGAAATCCATAATGTGCAGGTAGGTGTACAGGTGTGAACACTGCACTAGTCAGCATGAACCAGACAGCTTAATAATAGCACTATACATGCTAAAATAATACTGCCATACAACGCTAAGAAATACTGTCATACAACGCTAAGAAATACTGCCATACAACGCTAAGAAATACTGTCATACAACGCTAAGAAATACTGTCATACAACACTAAGAAATACTGTCATACAACGCTAAGAAATACTGTCATACAACACTAAGAAATACTGTCATACAACGCTAAGAAATACTGCCATACAACGCTAAGAAATACTGCCATACAACGCTAAGAAATACTGTCATACAACGCTAAGAAATACTGCCATACAACGCTAAGAAATACTGCCATACAACGCTAAGAAATACTGTCATACAACACTAAGAAATACTGTCATACAACGCTAAGAAATACTGCCATACAACGCTAAGAAATACTGTCATACAACGCTAAGAAATACTGCCATACAACGCTAAGAAATACTGCCATACAACGCTAAGAAATACTGTCATACAACACTAAGAAATACTGCCATACAATATTAACTAATACTGCCATACAACACTAAGAAATACTGTCATACAACACTAAGAAATACTGTCATACAACACTAAGAAATACTGCCATACAACACTAAGAAATACTGCCATAAAACACTAAGAAATACTGCCATACAACGCTAAGAAATACTGTCATACAACACTAAGAAATACTGCCATACAACACTAAGAAATACTGCCATACAACACTAAGAAATACTGTCATACAACGCTAAGAAATACTGCCATACAATATTAACTAATACTGCCATACAACACTAAGAAATACTGTCATACAATGCTAAGAAATACTGCCATATAATATTAACTAATACTGCCATACAACACTAAGAAATACTGTCATACAACGCTAAGAAATACTGCCATACAACGCTAAGAAATACTGTCATACAACACTAAGAAATACTGCCATACAACACTAAGAAATACTGCCATACAACGCTAAGAAATACTGCCATACAACGCTAAGAAATACTGTCATACAACACTAAGAAATACTGCCATACAACACTAAGAAATACTGCCATACAACGCTAAGAAATACTGCCATACAACACTAAGAAATACTGCCATACAACGCTAAGAAATACTGTCATACAACACTAAGAAATACTGCCATACAACACTAAGAAATACTGCCATACAACACTAAGAAATACTGTCATACAACGCTAAGAAATACTGCCATACAATATTAACTAATACTGCCATACAACACTAAGAAATACTGTTATACAACGCTAAGAAATACTGCCATATAATATTAACTAATACTGCCATACAACACTAAGAAATACTGTCATACAACGCTAAGAAATACTGCCATACAACACTAAGAAATACTGTCATACAACGCTAAGAAATACTGCCATACAATATTAACTAATACTGCCATACAACACTAAGAAATACTACCATAAAACACTAAGAAATACTGTCATACAATACTAAGAAATACTGCCATCCATCACTAAGAAACACTGTCATACAACACTAAGAAATACTGCCATACAATGGTAACTAATACTGCCATAAAACACTAAGTAATATTGCCATACGATAGTAACTAATACTGCCATACAACACTAAGAAATATTGCCATACAATAATAACTAATACTGCGATACAATGGTAACTAATACTGCCATACAGCACAAAGAAATACTGCCATACAATGATAACTAATGCTGCCATACAATACTAATAAATACTGCCATACAATACTAATTACTACTACTATACAGTGCTTACTACTATGCAGGGCTATATAATATTTCCACTCAATGCGAAATACTAATAATATTCAGCACTAAATAATACTGACATACAATGCTAAATGCTACTATGATGCATCGCTAAATAATACTGACATATAATGCTAAATACTACTACTACGATGCATCACTAAATAATACTGACATAAACTGCTAATACTATTGCTATATAGCACTAAATAATACTGTCATACAATGTCAAATACTACAACTATACAAATATAAGTAGTACTTAGTAGTAGTACTGTCGTCCAATACTAAATATTTCTGCTATACAAGTTCAATTATAATGCTATACCATGATAAATAATACTGCCATGTATTCCTAATACCATCAAAAATACTAACTAATACTGTCAAAGACTTCCCTACAGTATCCAACAGAATTGAAGTTCAGTTCTTAAATAATACCGCCATATACTGCTACATATACTTTATAGTGATTTACGGTTGATCCTATGAACTTCCTAGGGACTGAGTACCTTGGACAACTGCCTGGATTGCCTGATCCCCATACCAGCCCTGCATACACAGTTCTAGTAGTAAAGGTGCAGTGATCTTCTGGATATTATCACTACTCATTATATTGTAGCGGTTCATGGTCACATAACTCCTCGTCGCCTCCATTCATCGCTGAGGTTTTGTTACATTGTAATTTTACACTAAATGATGTTTTTTATTCTGAGATTTTCTTCGTAGTCTCACAGAATGAAGCTTTCATTTATTGCAGCACCTCCTCTGATCAGACAGCAGGCTGCGCACAACAAAGCGCGTCCCTTTTAATTATGCAAATTTACATCTGTGCCCAAATTACATATAATAATTACCAACCTTAAATACCTGAGTGCGGAAGAATCCAGAAAGTGAGAACAATTACAGGAATGCAGAGGAGACATCCGCCATATGCAGGAGAACAGACAGGGAGAGACATGGCAGCCGCTGATGAGAACTCACAGGGCGGAATAGACACCAAGACCAAGGCTGGGACTATATATATATAACCCTATAATCCAGCATAATCTCTGCCTAAGATTCTAAATGGCATACTTCAGAGCTGCACTCACTATTCTGCTGGTACAGTCACTGTGTACATCCATTACATTACTTATCCTGTATTATACTCCAGAGCTGCGCTCACTATTCTGCTGGTGCAGTCACTGTGTACATACATTACATTACTTATCCTGTATTATACTCCAGAGCTGCGCTCACTATTCTGCTGGTACAGTCACTGTGTACACACATTACATTACTTATCCTGTACTGATCTTGAGTTACATCCTGTATTATACTCCAGAGCTGCACTCACTATTCTGTTGGTACAGTCACTGTGTACATACATTACATTACTTATCCTGTACTGATCCTGAGTTACATCCTGTATTATACTCCAGAGCTGCGCTCACTATTCTGCTGGTATAGTCACTGTGTACATACATTACATTACTTACCCTATACTGATCCTGAGTTACATCCTGTATTATACTCCAGAGCTGCCTTCACTATTCTTCTGGTACAGTCACTGTATACATACATTACATTACTTATCCTGTATTATACTCCAGAGCTGCGCTCACTATTCTGCTGGTGCAGTCACTGTGTACATACATTACATTACTTATCCTGTATTATACTCCAGAGCTGCACTCACTATTCTGCTGGTACAGTCACTGTGTACATACATTACATTACTTATCCTGTACTGATCCTGAGTTACATCCTGTATTATACTCCAGAGCTGTGCTCACTGTACATACATTACATTACTTATCCTGTATTATACTCCAGAGCTGCGCTCACTATTCTGCTGTTACAGTCTCTGTGTATATACATTACATCCTCTATCTATGGGTCAGTCTCATGGGCTATTGGTCTAGTACAGATCAGATATTGACCACAGTTCTCACTAACAGGTTATTATGGGGTCTCTTGGTCCTTCTGGACTCTTATGGTTTTAATGTATTTTTTTCCTTTGAAGGGTTAATTGGGGGAATCTTCATCAATCTCCATCCCTCACCTGTCATGCTTAGAGGGAATCTTTCTCCTGTCCTTGGCCTGGACCTCCCCCATTCAGTGGTTGATCAGTATTGATCGGGTAATGTGCAGACTGTTTAGTATCCTGCACTATATCCTGATCTGCCACATGATGTGAACCAGCTGTGGTCAGTAGAACTTTGTTACAATGTATCAGTGTATCACAGGGTGCACTGCTAGATACATTATATAGTTCTGGGAGTCCAGAGCAGGAGGGGTTAATATAATATGCATCCTGCAGAGGGTCAGTATCTGGTCTATTACTGGGGTTATTACAGAGGCGCCGCTTCTCCTCCTCCTCCTGGGTCATAGATCAGCAGCTCATTAACAAGTCCGGCCTGACATTTCCCTAATTGTGAAGAAATCCTCAGAGGATTAGAAGAGATCGGAAAGTGTGGGGATGAGCATCACATGAGGACATTGCGGTCCCCGGGGCCCCTGGTGTGTGATTAGGGCCATCGCCACTGCCACATCGACACAAATCACACAAGTGATCGACGATCAATAGAAATGAACTCCGCTCAATGGGTCTACTCCGCTGTCAGGGATCAGATCTATAGAAGGTCTTAGAGCTGAAGGATCTCCCCTCCAGAGTTGTAATGTAAACCACCAGCCGCCTCATCGCTCACCAGGGTAAGGTGGAGGGGGCTAATTATTGTGTAACTGGGAGTCTGCACTCCAGACTGAGACATTACCGACGAATCTATCTATCTACCTATCTATCTATCTTCTCTCTCCTCTACGTCTGTCTCCTATCTCTGTCTCTCTTATCCATCTCCTATCTCTCTCTCATTTTCTCTCTCTTTATCCTATCTCTTTCTCTCCCTCTCCTCTCTCTCTCTTTCTCTCAACTTCCTATCTCTCTCCCATCTCTCTCTCCTATCTCTATTTCTCTCTCCTATCTCTCTCTTCTCTCTCATCTCTCTCTCTTCCCTATCTCACTCTCCCCTATCCCTCTCCTATCTCTCTCTCCTATCTCTTTCTTTCTCTCCTATCTCTCTCTCCTCTCTCTCTCTTCCTATCTCACTCTCCCCTATCCCTCTCTCCTATCTCTATTCCTCTCTCTCTCCTATCTATCCCCTATCTCTCTCCTATCTCTCTTTCTTTCTCTCCTATCTCTCTCTTATCTCTCTCTCTTCCCTATCTCACTCTCCCCTATCCCTCTCCTATCTCTCTCTCCTATCTCTCTCTCATCTCTCTCTCTCTCCATATCTCTCTCCTATGTATGTCCTAATCTGTCTCTGTGACACTATCACTCACATACACCGGCACCCTGGGCCATGGTTCAGACTCTATAGTGCCCCCAGTTGAGCATTATTATGGCCAGGGCTACTCAGTGGCGGTCACATCTCTTTACACGTAATAGTTGGAGTTTTGCTATGACTTTTAGGTCGCCACGTCCATGACTCAATGGTCAGAAGAAATCTATACCTGGTGCATACGTGTGATCTTTGTGTCACACTGACGCTGCCGTAACCGCATACATATTCCTCATGTGGTGATGGTGGCCGAGACCCCGGAAATGCGACCCCTGCAACCTCACCTGCGCCCATTTATCACTGAGGTGTAAGATTTGTAGATTCTGTCATCGCCATCGCTGCCAACGCTCCTGCAGAAACAAATCCCCTGATCCAGGTGAGGAAGAAGTGGAGATAATAAATAATTTGCCTCTCGCTCAGATCGCGTCTGCCACCATTAACCAGTGATGTGCCGATGTCTGAGATCCTGCGCAACGACTCCATTACCTGGTTATTAAAAGCCATCATCCAGCCAGAGAACACGGAATTAAGTTGGAGCGGCGTTCCTCGCCACCCTGCGCCGTCTGACTAACACTCTGCGCCCACCTGTTTATATAAAGCCTTAGGCATCTGTTCAGACTGACATTTATATCATGTTAGAACAACAGCGATCCGCGCAGCTTTAATATATTTGGTCCTAGGGAAATCTTTTATTGCTTTGAAACTGCTTGTCTGTCAGAAGTGCTTACAGTAACGGCGGAGATCAGGAATGTGAGCGGCGACTAAAGCAGCGCGCACAACGGCCACACTCACCACCATAACACATACCGTCCTGCCCTGCCCATCCTAAAGACCTGCCATCGCCTGATATTACTGACTGATACGTAAGGAGTAGAGATGAGCGAACACTAAAATGTTCGAGGTTCGAAATTCGATTCGAACAGCCGCTCACTGTTCGAGTGTTCGAATGGGTTTCGAACCCCATTATAGTCTATGGGGAACATAAACTCGTTAAGGGGGAAACCCAAATTCGTGTCTGGAGGGTCACCAAGTCCACTATGACACCCCAGGAAATGATACCAACACCCTGGAATGACACTGGGACAGCAGGGGAAGCATGTCTGGGGGCATAAAAGTCACTTTATTTCATGGAAATCCCTGTCAGTTTGCGATTTTCGCAAGCTAACTTTTCCCCATAGAAATGCATTGGCCAGTGCTGATTGGCCAGAGTACGGAACTCGACCAATCAGCGCTGGCTCTGCTGGAGGAGGCGGAGTCTAAGATAGCTCCACACCAGTCTCCATTCAGGTCCGACCTTAGACTCCGCCTCCTCCGGCAGAGCCAGCGCTGATTGGCCGAAGGCTGGCCAATGCATTCCTATGCGAATGCAGACTTAGCAGTGCTGAGTCAGTTTTGCTCAACTACACATCTGATGCACACTCGGCACTGCTACATCAGATGTAGCAATCTGATGTAGCAGAGCCGAGGGTGCACTAGAACCCCTGTGCAAACTCAGTTCACGCTAATAGAATGCATTGGCCAGCGCTGATTGGCCAATGCATTCTATTAGCCCGATGAAGTAGAGCTGAATGTGTGTGCTAAGCACACACATTCAGCACTGCTTCATCAAGCCAATACAATGCATTAGCCAGTGCTGATTGGCCAGAGTACGGAATTCGGCCAATCAGCGCTGGCCAATGCATCCCTATGGGAAAAAGTTTATCTCACAAAAATCACAATTACACACCCGATAGAGCCCCAAAAAGTTATTTTTAATAACATTCCCCCCTAAATAAAGGTTATCCCTAGCTATCCCTGCCTGTACAGCTATCCCTGTCTCATAGTCACAAAGTTCACATTCTCATATGACCCGGATTTGAAATCCACTATTCGTCTAAAATGGAGGTCACCTGATTTCGGCAGCCAATGACTTTTTCCAATTTTTTTCAATGCCCCCAGTGTCGTAGTTCCTGTCCCACCTCCCCTGCGCTGTTATTGGTGCAAAAAAGGCGCCAGGGAAGGTGGGAGGGGAATCGAATTTTGGCGCACTTTACCACGTGGTGTTCGATTCGATTCGAACATGGCGAACACCCTGATATCCGATCGAACATGTGTTCGATAGAACACTGTTCGCTCATCTCTAGTAAGGAGCAATGCTAGGTACATCATGTCACATATACAGCACCTGGACTCCAGTCACCCCCAGAGCTGCATTCATAATACTGCTTGTACATCATGTATTGTACTCCAATTATAACTAAAGCTGCATTCATAATTCTGCTTTTACGTCATTTCAGTCACAACTAGAGCTGTATTCATAATACTAGGCTGCCATTGTGATTTCTACTCCAGTTAATACTAGAGTTGCATTCATAATTCTGCTTTTATATCATGTCTTTTACTCCAGTCACATGTAGAGCTGCATCCATGACTAAGCTCTAGTTACACATAGCAGAGATACACCATTGGCATAGGACATGGGGCACCTTGCGGCTCCTACCACTTTGGGCTTGATGACTTCAGGAGGCTAATTGACGACTAGTGACACTGTGTTAGGCAGTACCAGGGGCAGTCATTACTGTCAGTACTAGTGTCACCATACCTCCCAACTTTTGAAGAACCGAAAGAGGGACAAAATGTGCATCGCGCTACGCGCGCAGCGGCAAATTTAGCCCCGCCCGCTTTTGTGTTGGCTCCGCCCACCCGTTAATTTTTCATGTGCCCGCACACAGTATAATCCTCCTACAGTCACCCGTAAATTATATGTCTCCCCTCTATCTCTCCTCCAGTTTCATATACACCCTTCATCTGCCCCCAGTTTCATGTCCCCCATCTCTGCCCCCAGATTCATGTCCTCTCCATCTCTGCCCCCAGATTCATGTCCCCCTTCCATCTCTGCCCCCAGTTTCATGTCCTCTCCATCTCTGCCCCCAGTGTCATGCCGTCCTTTCCTTCATCTGCCCCCGGTTTCACTTTCCACATTACACTTACCTTCTCCTCCGCTCCCTCGCCACTCTCTGCGCGCCTCTCTCGCTGACACATATGCGGCTGAAGCAAGGAGCTGACACAGGTCAGCTCCTCGCTTCAGCCGCATATGTGTCAGCGAGAGAGGCGCGCAGCGGCGAAGCGAGGAGCTGATCTGTGTCAGCTCCTTGCTTCAGCCACATATGTGTTCAACTCAGATCTGCGTCCTCTGGACGCAGATCTGAGTTGAAATCGGGACATACCTCCCTCCAACCGGGACCGCAGGCCATGTCACCCAAATCGTGACTGTCCCGCGGAAATCGGGACGGTTGGGAGGTATGGTGTCACTGTGTTAGGCAGTATCAGGAGGCGGTCATTACTGTCAGTGCTAGTCTCCTTGTGTTAGGCATCCCCGTGGTGGGGGGAGGGGCGGCCATCACTGTCAGTGCTACCTCACAATAATCCTGATTCATTTTCTCCAATTGTTGCACAGCGGGACTCATTTTGACACTGCGACAATTTTTTAATCTGATGTACCTGAGCCTGCGGGGTCACCTCGCTCATTTTTCAGAGTGTGAGTAGCATAAAAATGTTGAATGGAATAGATCGAAAACTTTCAAAACCCCTTTTATGTGACTTTTTGGAGCAAAAATTTTAGAGCATTTAAAATTGCTGCAAATTCCACCAAAACGGACTCCATCATTCTCCCCTCATAATGAATCTCCTCGAGGTCTTTTCCAAAGTTCTAGAAGTTTCCATTCATCATTATTGACGCATTATTTATATAAAATCGTTATTAATGTCGCCATAGCAACTTATATATAGACGATCTAATGACCTGCTCCAGAGATGACATCACATTCCCACACCGCAGCTTTAAGAACTTGGGTGTGATCTGAGATCTTGAGTAATATCAATGAAGCAACAACAGATCCCGGGCTCAGAATTATTACATACCTCCCAACCGTCCCGATTTCCGCGGGACATTCACGATTTCGGTGATGTGTCCCGCGGTCCCGGTTGGAGGGAGGTATGTCCCGATTTCAACTCAGATTTGTGTCTGGAGGACGCAGATCTGAGTTGAATACATATGTGACTAAAGCAAGGAGCTGTCACAGCTCAGCTCCTTGCTTTGCCGCTGCCGCCGGCTACTGGCTGTGTAGACGCGATGTGATGACGTCACATCACACCTACAACTGTTAGTGAGACCGTGGCGCCGCACATTTTGTCCCTCTTTCAGTTCTTCAAAAGTTGGGAGGTATGTTATTGTCACACGGTGTCCAGTGGTCAGCCAGTATACATGGGCTCCAGTAGTCAGCCAGTATACATGGGCTCCAGTAGTCAGCCAGTATACAGGGGCTCCAGTAGTCAGCCAGTATACAGAGGCTCCAGTAGTCAGCCAGTATACAGAGGCTCCAGTAGTCAGCCAGTATACATGGGCTCCAGTAGTCAGCCAGTATACAGGGGCTCCAGTAGTCAGCCAGTATACAGAGGCTCCAGTAGTCAGCCAGTATACAGAGGCTCCAGTAGTCAGCCAGTATACAGAGGCTCCAGTAGTCAGCCAGTATACATGGGCTCCAGTAGTCAGCCAGTATACAGGGGCTCCAGTAGTCAGCCAGTATACAGGGGCTCCAGTAGGCATCCAGTATACAGAGGCTCCAGTAGTCAGCCAGTATACAGGGGCTCCAGTAGTCAGCCAGTATACAGGGGCTCCAGTAGTCAGCCAGTATACAGGGGCTCCAGTAGTCAGCCAGTATACAGAGGCTCCAGTAGTCAGCCAGTATACAGGGGCTCCAGTAGTCAGCCAGTATACATGGGCTCCAGTAGTCAGCCAGTATACATGGGCTCCAGTAGTCAGCCAGTATACAGGGGCTCCAGTAGTCAGCCAGTATACATGGGCTCCAGTAGTCAGCCAGTATACATGGGCTCCAGTAGTCAGCCAGTATACAGGGGCTCCAGTAGTCAGCCAGTATACATGGGCTCCAGTAGTCAGCCAGTATACAGGGGCTCCAGTAGTCAGCCAGTATACAGAGGCTCCAGTAGTCAGCCAGTATACATGGGCTCCTGTAGTCAGCCAGTATACAGGGGCTCCAGTAGTCAGCCAGTATACATGGGCTCCTGTAGTCAGCCAGTATACATGGGCTCCTGTAGTCAGCCAGTATACATGGGCTCCTGTAGTCAGCCAGTATACAGGGGCTCCAGTAGTCAGCCAGTATACAGGGGCTCCAGTAGTCAGCCAGTATACAGAGGCTCCAGTAGTCAGCCAGTATACAGGGGCTCCAGTAGGCATCCAGTATACAGAGGCTCCAGTAGTCAGCCAGTATACATGGGCTCCTGTAGTCAGCCAGTATACAGGGGCTCCAGTAGTCAGCCAGTATACAGGGGCTCCAGTAGTCAGCCAGTATACAGGGGCTCCAGTAGTCAGCCAGTATACAGAGGCTCCAGTAGTCAGCCAGTATACAGAGGCTCCAGTAGTCATCCAGTATACAGAGGCTCCAGTAGTCAGCCAGTATACAGAGGCTCCAGTAGTCAGCCAGTATACAGAGGCTCCAGTAGTCATCCAGTATACAGGGGCTCCAGTAGTCAGCCAGTATACAGGGGCTCCAGTAGGCATCCAGTATACAGAGGCTTCAGTAGTCAGCCAGTATACAGAGGCTCCAGTAGTCATCCAGTATACAAAGGCTCCAGTAGTCAGCCAGTATACAGGGGCTCCAGTAGTCATCCAGTATACAGAGGCTCCAGTAGTCAGCCAGTATACAGGGGCTCCAGTAGTCAGCCAGTATACAGGGGCTCCAGTAGGCATCCAGTATACAGAGGCTTCAGTAGTCAGCCAGTATACAGAGGCTCCAGTAGTCATCCAGTATACAGGGGCTCCAGTAGTCAGCCAGTATACAGAGGCTCCAGTAGTCAGCCAGTATACAGGGGCTCCAGTAGTCAGCCAGTATACAGGGGCTCCAGTAGGCATCCAGTATACAGAGGCTCCAGTAGTCAGCCAGTATACAGAAGCTCCAGTAGTCAGCCAGAATACAGAGGCTCCAGTAGTCAGCCAGTATACAGGGGCTCCAGTAGTCAGCCATTATACAGGAGCTCCAGTAGTCAGCCAGTATACAGGGGCTCCAGTAGTCATCCAGTATACAGGGGCTCCAGTAGTCATCCAGTATACAGAGGCTCCAGTAGTCATCCAGTATACAGAGGCTCCAGTAGTCATCCAGTATACAGAGGCTCCAGTAGTCATCCAGTATACAGAGGCTCCAGTAGTCATCCAGTATACAGAGGCTCCAGTAGTCATCCAGTATACAGAGGCTCCAGTAGTCAGCCAGTATACAGGGGCTCCAGTAGTCAGCCATTATACAGGGGCTCCAGTAGTCAGCCAGTATACAGAG
The DNA here is from genome assembly GCF_031893055.1 of Leptodactylus fuscus. Classification (NCBI taxonomy): domain Eukaryota; kingdom Metazoa; phylum Chordata; class Amphibia; order Anura; family Leptodactylidae; genus Leptodactylus; species Leptodactylus fuscus. Next base: position 27,696,154 of record NC_134267.1, on the reverse strand, counting down.
GCTCCAGTAGTCATCCAGTATACAGGGGCTCCAGTAGTCAGCCAGTATACAGGGGCTCCAGTAGTCAGCCAGTATACAGGGGCTCCAGTAGTCATCCAGTATACAGAGGCTCCAGTAGTCAGCCAGTATACAGGGGCTCCAGTAGTCAGCCAGTATACAGAGGCTCCAGTAGTCAGCCAGTATACAGGGGCTCCAGTAGTCAGCCAGTATACAGGGGCTCCAGTAGGCATCCAGTATACAGAGGCTCCAGTAGTCAGCCAGTATACAGAAGCTCCAGTAGTCAGCCAGAATACAGAGGCTCCAGTAGTCAGCCAGTATACAGGGGCTCCAGTAGTCAGCCATTATACAGGAGCTCCAGTAGTCAGCCAGTATACAGGGGCTCCAGTAGTCATCCAGTATACAGGGGCTCCAGTAGTCATCCAGTATACAGAGGCTCCAGTAGTCATCCAGTATACAGAGGCTCCAGTAGTCATCCAGTATACAGAGGCTCCAGTAGTCATCCAGTATACAGAGGCTCCAGTAGTCATCCAGTATACAGAGGCTCCAGTAGTCAGCCAGTATACAGGGGCTCCAGTAGTCATCCAGTATACAGAGGCTCCAGTAGTCAGCCAGTATACAGGGGCTCCAGTAGTCAGCCAGTATACAGAGGCTCCAGTAGTCAGCCAGTATACAGGGGCTCCAGTAGTCAGCCAGTATACAGGGGCTCCAGTAGGCATCCAGTATACAGAGGCTCCAGTAGTCAGCCAGTATACAGAAGCTCCAGTAGTCAGCCAGAATACAGAGGCTCCAGTAGTCAGCCAGTATACAGGGGCTCCAGTAGTCAGCCATTATACAGGAGCTCCAGTAGTCAGCCAGTATACAGGGGCTCCAGTAGTCATCCAGTATACAGGGGCTCCAGTAGTCATCCAGTATACAGAGGCTCCAGTAGTCATCCAGTATACAGAGGCTCCAGTAGTCATCCAGTATACAGAGGCTCCAGTAGTCATCCAGTATACAGAGGCTCCAGTAGTCATCCAGTATACAGAGGCTCCAGTAGTCATCCAGTATACAGAGGCTCCAGTAGTCAGCCAGTATACAGGGGCTCCAGTAGTCAGCCATTATACAGGGGCTCCAGTAGTCAGCCAGTATACAGAGGCTCCAGTAGTCATCCAGTATACAGGGGCTCCAGTAGTCAGCCAGTATACAGGGGCTCCAGTAGTCATCCAGTATACAGAGGCTCCAGTAGTCAGCCAGTATACAGAGGCTCCAGTAGTCAGCCAGTATACAGAGGCTTCAGTAGTCAGCCAGTATACAGAAGCTCCAGTAGTCAGCAGTATACAGGGGCTCCAGTAGTCAGCAGTATACAGAAGCTCCAGTAGTCATCCAGTATACAGAGGCTCCAGTAGTCAGCCAGTATACAGGGGCTCCAGTAGTCAGCCAGTATACAGGGGCTCCAGTAGTCAGCCAGTATACAGGGGCTCCAGTAGTCATCCAGTATACAGAGGCTCCAGTAGTCAGCCAGTATACAGGGGCTCCAGTAGTCAGCCAGTATACAGGGGCTCCAGTAGTCAGCCAGTATACAGGGGCTCCAGTAGGCATCCAGTATACAGAGGCTCCAGTAGTCAGCAGTATACAGAAGCTCCAGTAGTCCTGTATACTGTATTCTAGTGCTTATACCTACAACATGTACTGCAGTGAATAAAACCCTAAACTGTATCAGTCAGTCAGAGTAAACCTTGGAGGATATAAAGCTCTGCAGTCCAAAATGTTTGACTGACAACTAAAATAAAGCAGTTTAGCAGGAGACAAAGTTGTCATAACAGAAATCAATGGCTTTTCATGAACTTCTTACTTTAAAAGGCAAAGATATGTCAAGTAACTCACAGCAAATCTGATCTCATATTGGAACTCAAAGGGCAAAGTGAAAAAAAAAAAATGTTCATGAGAGACAAAATTCATGTACCACAGAAATATACAAAAACCGAACAAAGATCTTTTACTATCATCTACTATTTATAAGAAAGCTCAGGTCAGTCGTATCCCTGGCTGTAAGGCATCGGGCTGTAGCAGGAGCCCTCCTCACTGGGGTGTTTGTAGTCTGTTACCATGGAGACACAACGTTCTGCATTGGAACTGAACACACAAAACTGCAAGAGATATTTAATCAAAAGTGGCTCCATTGTGTATGGAAGATTGATAGAACCATTGCAAAAGTATCCACACCCCTAAGACAGAGCAATATATTATTCTATACTAGTAATGAATCTATCATCCTATACCAGGGGTAGGCAACCTTTTTTGTTCAGCGTGCCGAATTAAATTAAAAAGTCAAAGATGAGGTCCTCGGAGTGCCGGGCAATAATTGTAAAGCTGACGACAACTACACTAAAGTCATATAGCACAAACCGCAACACAGGGGTGCCCCAAGCCACATGTGCTTACCACTAGCGTGTTTCCCCGAAAATAAGACAGTGTCTTATGTTAAATTATCCTCCTAAATATAGGACCAGTCTTATTTTCGGGGAACGTCTTATGACAACCGTCAGTCATGCCGACACTTCCTTAGCGGAGCATCAGCATGACTGCCGGTTGTAGGTAGAGTATGGAAGGGGGGCAGGTATCATACTTACCTTTCCCATCTTCATAGTAGTGCTGGTGCTGCTGTTCGTCCCGGCAGTGGTGGGCGGGACTTAGCAAGCCTTCGTGGGGTGGGGCTTAGCGGGCCTTTCGTGGGCGGGGCTTAGCGATGCTCACTTCACTGACACAGCAGTCGGCTGGATGCTGTACTCTGTGCTCGATGTGCACAGGAAAGCCGTCTACCATACCTCCCAACTTTTGAAGAACTGAAAGAGGGATAAAATGAGCGGCGCCCACTTTTGTGTTGACTCCGCCCACTCGTTAATTTTTCATGTGCCCGCACACAGTATAATCCTCCTACAGTCACCCGTAAATTATATGTCCCCCCTCTATCTCTCCCCCAGTTTTATATACACCATTCATCTGCCCCCAGTTTCATGTCCCCCTCCCATCTCTGCCCCCAGATTCATGTCCCCACATCTCTGCCCCCAGTGTCATGCCGTCCTCTCCATCTCTGCCCCCAGTGTCATGCCGTCCTCTCCATCTCTGCCCCCAGTGTCATGTCGTCCTCTCCTTCATCTGCCCCCAGTTTCACGTTCCATCTCCACATTAAACTTACCTTCTCCTCCGCTCCCTCGCCGCTCTCTGCCCGCCTCTCTCGCTGACACATATGCGGCTGAAGCGAGGAGCTGCCCTGTGTCAGCTCCTCGCTTCGCCGCTGCCGCCGGTCTCGCTGACACATATGCGGCTTCAGCTTCAGCCGCATATGTGTCAGGGAGAGAGGCGCGCAGCGGCGAAGCGAGGAGCTGACACAGGTCAGCTCCTTGCTTCAGCCGCAAATGTGTTCAACTCAGATCTGTGTCCTCTGGACGCAGATCTGAGTTGAAATCGGGACATACCTCCTTCCAACCGGGACCGCGGGACACGTCACCCAAATCGTGACTGTCCCGCAGAAATCGGGACGGTTGGGAGGTATGCGTCTACTGCCTCTTCTGTATGCCGGCTGCTGCCTCTGGGATGAGCTGGGAGAGCTCATCCTACAGCAGCAGGGACAGTGGATACCACAGCAGAGGCAGCAGCACACCGAGCACATCGCATAGTGTTCAGCCGGCTGCAAAGATTTTTGGGCATGCCTTATTTTCGGGGAATGCCTTATATTAGGCAATTCAACAGAAACCCCCCCCCGCATGCCTTACTTTCGGGGGTGTCCTATTTTCGGGGAACCACAGTATTTTCCTAGATACACATGTTCTTTTCCATTAGAAGCGATGCAAGTAGATGTGTAACCCACAATTAGTGATAATGTATGTGACTGGGTGACTGGGAGCGGAGTGAGGTAATAACTGTAGGGGGCGACACACAAGGTACCTGGATGCTGCATCCAGTCCTTGGCCATTAGTAACTTCAGTTTTCTGTAAGTGAAACACACATTAATTTCAACAAACTGAAGCAGTCTCAGCACGCCGGATGATACGTTTTCTTAAAAAAATTTCCAAATTTTATTGTGGAGACATGCTCCAAGTTAAAAATATATATATATTGTTCTTGGAAAAGCAGTCGATGGATATGTCCTTGTGCAGACGGGACAGAAGGATGAATAAGCCTACGCGTTTCGGGGATATGACCCCTTAGTCATGGCTTAGTCTGCAAGTATGTGCTTATCATATATATATACTAAAAGGTAAAGTTAAAAACAGGACCCCTCCCGTCTGCACTTGGACGGAAGTTTAAATCAAGACAAGATTATACAACAGGTGATAGAGCTATACAACCAAGGCAAATATACACCAGCAACTTAGCATAATGTAGAAACAAAAACAAAAGTTGTACATAGTCAATGTTAAGGTAAGTATGTGGATACAATCAATGAAAAATATATATTATTGCAAAAATTGTAATCTACATACTTATCTTAACATTTGGATATATACATATTTTTTGTTTCTTCATTATGTTGAGTTGCTGGTATGTATTAGCCTTGGTTGTATAGCTCTATCACCTGTTGCATAATCTCGCATAATCTTGTCTTGTTTTTAACTTCCTTCCAAGTGCAGATGAAATCACTACGGATAGGGATCTCATTCACATCATCTACTAGGAAACAACCTCATAGGTGAATCAGCACATCATAGTACGCTCAGTGTGAATTGGGTCCAACTTGTGAATAGGACTTTTTTAAAACTTTCAAATATAGCTTTTTTATACATGATATAGAGAAATGATATAGAGAAAACTGGATTGATAGTCTCTTTAACATGAACTATACTAATATTAATAGATTTATAATATAATGATATATAAAAACTCCAAAGAAAACAAGATGTTTTTTGCAATAATATATATTTTTCATTGATTGTATCCACATACTTACCTTAACATTGACTATGTACAACTTTTGTTTTTGTTTCTACATTATGCTAAGTTGCTGGTGTATATTTGCCTTGGTTGTATAGCTCTATCACCTGTTGTATAATCTTGTCTTGATTTAAACTTCCGTCCAAGTGCAGACGGGAGGGGTCCTGTTTTTAACTTTACCTTTTAGTATATATATATGATAAGCACATACTTGCAGACTAAGCCATGACTAAGGGGTCATATCCCCGAAACGCGTAGGCTTATTCATCCTTCTGTCCCGTCTGCACAAGGACATATCCATCGACTGCTTTTCCAAGAACAATATATATATATTTTTAACTTGGAGCATGTCTCCCCAATAAAATTTGGAAATTTTTTTAAGAAAACGTATCATCCGGCGTGCTGAGACTGCTTCAGTTTGTTGCTTCTATTGTGTCTGTGCCGGACGTGACGTCCCGGGCATCCGGATGACTACAAGCACCTACTACTCCTGCATTAACAGTAAGAGACATTTATCATTTTTGTAATACGGGCTGAGACAAATTTTTCTTCTTTGCATATACACATTAATTTCAGTCACTTTTAGTTCCTGGCGGTGCAGTAACAGCAAAACCCCAGCCAGAAATTAATATGTGTCCCACTTACAGCAAAATGACCGCACTGGAGCCCAAGAACTGGATTTGGCTGTAATTGCATCCAGTTACAGTGTCACCACCCAATAGAATCACACTAAGGCTGAGGCCCCACATCGCAAAAATGCAGAACTGAGTTGAATACATACACGACTAAAGCCAGGAGCTGTCACAGCTCAGCTCCTTGGTTTGCCGTGGCGCTCCGGCTAGTGGATGTGTAAACGAGATGTGATGACGTCTTCATCGTGCCTACAACTCTGTTAGTGAAACTGCGGAGAGATTGCAGGGGAGCATTGGAAGGTGAGTATAAGTGTTTTTTTGTGTTAAACATTAAGGTGGAAGATAATGAAGGGGGCCCATGAAACTGGGGGCAGATGAAGGGGGGGGGAGAACGGCATGAATCTGGGGGCAGAGATGGGGGGACATGAATATGTGGGCAGAGATGGAGGGGACATGAATCTGGGGGCAGAGATGGGGGGACACAATTTATGGGTGACTGTAGGAGGATTATACTGTGTGGGGGCACATGAAAAATGAATAAGAATGGGCGGAGTGAACATAAAAGTGGGTGGAGCTAAATTTGCTGTGGCGTACTACGCACGCCGCACATTTTATCCCTCTTTCAGTTCTTCAAAAGTTGAGAGGTATGGATAGACAGATAGATATTCGGAATATTGTCGCCTCACATTTCCCCCGCACATGCAGTTGTGGAGCTGCCAGGACTGTGGGGTTAAAGCCACTTTGTCTGCAGATTAATATCTGTGTAGGTTGTAGACGTGAGGGATTCAATAACGGCGGCTCGGAGAAGGTCAGCGCACTATAAATGGCTTCTCATCCCCCCGCCATTTGTCTAAGTGCAGGCTCTGTTTGAAGATCAGGCGACTAATTAATAGGATAATGGGATAATCATAATTGTTGTATCATTGACGTCTCCAATATTCTGCTTAAGTGCCACTTACCAAAGGTATAGAGAGGAGGCGATAAAACAACTTCACCCCTGTAACGCCAGCGGGAAACTTCACACCACAACATAATGGATCCACAGAGATTCTCTACACTATACTGTAACACCCCACTGAGAAACAGTGTACCCTATAGAACCCATACAATGACAAGACATGTAGTAATAACCCATAGGAGCAGAATTATAGTAGTTATATTCTTGTACATAGGAGGTAGTATTATAGTAGTTATATTCTTGTATATAGGCGTAGTATTATAGTAGTTATATTCTTGTACATGGGAGTAGTATTATAGTAGTTATATTCTTGTACATAGGAGGTAGTATGATAGTAGTTATATTCTTGTACATAGGAGTAGTATTATAGTAGTTATATTCTTGTACATAGGAGCAGTATTATACAATACTAGTTATATTCTTGTACATAGGAGTAGTATTATAGTAGTTATATTCTTGTACATAGTAGTATTATAGTAGTTATATTCTTGTACATAGGAGTAGTATTATACAATACTAGTTATATTCTTGTACATAGGAGCAGTATTATAGTAGTTATATTCTTGTACATAGGAGGTAGTATTATAGTAGTTATATTCTTGTACATAGTAGTATTATAGTAGTTATATTCTTGTACATAGGAGTAGTATTATAGTAGTTATATTCTTGTACATAGGAGCAGTATTATACAATACTAGTTATATTCTTGTACATAGGAGTAGTATTATAGTAGTTATATTCTTGTACATAGTAGTATTATAGTAGTTATATTCTTGTACATAGGAGCAGTATTATACAATACTAGTTATATTCTTGTACATAGGAGCAGTATTATAGTAGTTATATTCTTGTACATAGGAGGTAGTATTATAGTAGTTATATTCTTGTACATAGGAGGTAGTATTATAGTAGTTATATTCTTGTACATAGGAGTAGTATTATAGTAGTTATATTCTTGTACATAGTAGTATTATAGTAGTTATATTCTTGTACATAGGAGTAGTATTATAGTAGTTATATTCTTGTACATAGGAGCAGTATTATACAATACTAGTTATATTCTTGTACATAGGAGCAGTATTATAGTAGTTATATTCTTGTACATAGGAGTAGTATTATAGTAGTTATATTCTTGTACATAGGAGTAGTATTATAGTAGTTATATTCTTGTACATAGGGGGCAGTATTATAGTAGTTATATTCTTGTACGTAGTAGCAGTATTATAGTAGTTATATTCTTGTACATAGGAGTAGTATTATAGTAGTTGTATTCTTGTACATAGAAGCAGTATTATAGTAGTGACATGTTTGCACATAGGGGCGGTATTGTAGTAACTGTTTTTTTTTTTTTACATAAAGTATAATAATACTGCACACTACTACATCTTCCTCTATACACATTTTAGTGCACGTTACATAAGGTTGATCCATGTAAGTCACTTGTTATTCACTGGCGGTATAATAAGACGTGACACTTCTGCATTAAGTCTCTTTATGTCCCAGATGTCTATGATTTAGAGACTTCACTATCGATTTCAGCTCTGACATTTTGGCTGTTAAAGTCTTGGCTATTTCAGGTGACTTTCTCACATCTCTTCCTTACCAGTTTAATTTCCACCACAGTTTCTGATTTTTAGGGTAAAGATTTGGGCTCGCCGTGTTCCTCAACAGTCAGAGAACATATTGTCACCGTGTTATAGGACCGCGATGCGTTGTCATGGAAACAATGCAGGCGTTTTAATTTTATATTATCAGTTCATTAAAGGTAAAATAGAAAAAATTCTCCCCGAGTAAACAATATAATTATATTCTGCACAGAACATTAACATCAGGTAGTGCCAGGAAATATGACAAAGACAATGGAGAAATCTTCTGCGCAGTCTGCGCTTCTGCCGTGTTCACATGGCCACTTATCTGCATCACTTGCTGGAAATCTCCCTGAAGTTTTTGCAGGTGACAAATTTCTGTTGTGTCTGAATAATCCAGGAATTTATAGCCCAAGTAGAGAGCGAGAGAGATTGTAAAAAGCTGCAAACCCCATCAGTCAGGTATGAAAACATGTCCTAATAGGCGCCCTCTTCATCATACATACAGTCCTATGAAAAAGTTTGGGCACCCCTATTAATCTTAATCATTTTTAGTTCTAAATATTTTGGTGTTTGCAGCAGCCATTTCAGTTTTATATATCTAATAACTGATGGACACAGTAATATTTCAGGATTGAAATGAGGTTTATTGTACTAACAGAAAATGTGCAATATGCATTAAACCAAAATTTGACCAGTGCAAAAGTATGGGCACCTCAACAGAAAAGTGACATTAATATTTAGTAGATCCTCCTTTTGCAAAGATAACAGCCTCTAGTCACTTCCTGTAGCTTTTAATCAGTTCCTGGATCCTGGATGAAGGTATTTTGGACCATTCCTCTTTACAAAACAATTCAGGTTCAGTTAAGTTAGATGGTCGCCGAGCATGGACAGCCCGCTTCAAATCATCCCACAGATGTTCAATGATATTCAGGTCTGGGGACTGGGATGGCCATTCCAGAACATTGTATTGTTCCTCTGCATGAATGCCTGAGGATTTGGAGCAGTGTTTTGGATCATTGTCTTGCTGAAATATCCATCCCCGGCGTAACTTCAACTTCGTCACTGATTCTTGAACATTATTCTCAAGAACCTGCTGATACTGAGTGGAATCCATGCGACCCTCAACTTTAACAAGATTCCCGGTGCCGGCATTGGCCACACAGCCCCAAAGCATGATGGAACCTCCACCAAATTTTACAGTGGGTAGCATGTGTTTTTCTTGGAATGCTGTTTTTTTTTTTTGGACGCCATGCATAACGCCTTTTTGTATGACCAAACAACTCAATCTTTGTTTCAACAGTCCACAGGCTTGTCCAAATGTGCTTTTACATACCTAAGGGGGCTCTGTTTGTGGCGTGGTTGCAGAAACAGATTCTTTCTCATCAATCTCCCATACAGCTTCTCCTTGTGCAAAGTGCGCTGTATAGTTGACCGATGCACAGTGACACCATCTGCAGCAAGATGATGCTGCAGCTCTTTGGAGGTGGTCTGTGGATTGTCCTTGACTGTTCTCACCATTCTTCTTCTCTGCCTTTCTGATATTTTTCTTGGCCTGCCACTTCTGGGCTTAACAAGAACTGTCCCTGTGGTCTTCCATTTCCTTACTATGTTCCTCACAGTTGAAACTGACAGGTTAAATCTCTGAGACAACTTTTTGTATTCTGCCCATGAACAACTATGTTGAACAATCTTTGTTTTCAGATCATTTGAGAGCGGGCTGTCCATGTTCGGCGACCATCAAACTTAACTGAACTTGAATTGTTTTGTAAAGAGAAATGGTCCAAAATACCTTCATCCAGGATCCAGGAACTGATTAAAAGCTACAGGAAGTGACTAGAGGCTGTTATCTCTGCAAAAGGAGGATCTACTAAATATTAATGTCACTTTTCTGTTGAGGTGCCCATACTTTTGCACCGGTCAAATTTTGGTTTAATGCATATTGCACATTTTCTGTTAGTACAATAAACCTCATTTCAATCCTGAAATATTACTGTGTCCATCAGTTATTAGATATATCAAACTGAAATGGCTGCTGCAAACACCAAAATATTTAGAACTAAAAATGATTAAAATTAATAGGGGTGCCCAAACTTTTTCATAGGACTGTATATCCAGACATAGCGGCCCCTCACCAAGGGGTTTAGGACTTTTGCAATCCCCTTATATCTGATAGACTAGTATTAGGAGACCTCCACCCACGCTTAGACATCTCCCTCTCTATGTAATTATTACTGTGCGTTATATTAGGGGTTGACAAGTTTTGCAACTTTGGTCTCTGTTTGTTAGGGGTTCGTGTTTTAGGGGGCATTTGGCATTTTTTGGAATTTCTTTCCTGTTTTCTCTTTATATTGTGCCATGTAATATTATCATTATTTCTTATGGGAATGTCTAGTGACGGATCGCAAGGGGTTGAGGACTTTTGCAGCCTTTCTGCAGATGTGTTGCCCCTGATGATGTCAGTGTCCGCTTCACTTACATATTTTTTTTTCAACTACATTTAGTTTCTACTTACTAGATTATATCAGATGCCACGTCTATATGTAATGGGGAGCAGGTGATGATATACGCAGTAACTGCACAGAGCCACAGAATAACAATATATAACAGTTTAATAAAGAAAGGAGGGGAAGGGAATGGGAACGGGAGAGAAGGTAAGAAATAAGTATACAGTAGCTAAGCAAAACATATAACTTCAATATGACAGTGCGCACAACAAATAGTGGTAGTTACCCCTCTAGTGTCTTTAGTTAGAACCTGTATACATTGGCTAGGAGAGGCCTCTCTTAAAGTAAGTCAGTAACAAGGTGCACCTTATTAATCTTCCAGGCAGGGGCCTGCTTTATCTTCCAGGCAGGGCCTGCTTTGTCTTCCAGCACACAAAGCTGCTTTAATGCTTGACCGAGCTGTATGGCCCCTCACTCTACTCACACTCCAACATACCTCTGTTTACAAGCTGACACAAGGCAGGGATAGTGAAGTCTCTCAGGGTCCTTGTTCAGCAAAGGAAAGTCCTTAATGGGCAAAGCAGCCTGCAGCAGGTCCTCCTAGCATGACATGTGTCCCCCTTCTGCCTGCAGCTTCCTGTATGCACACGCTTTTCCTCTCTGGAACATACCATCTTTCTCTGAGCTGTAGGGGGGGGTTCTTTTGTGAATAGATTTGCCCTGCAATTTAGTCTTTCAGCAGTAGATGGCAGCAGAAGATCAGACAAATGACACAGTTATTCCATAAGCCCCTTACATATAGAGAGTACTTATATCACGTCTATAGAGAGTATGCCTATGGTGCTCATACCACGTCTATAGGGAGTACTGTCATGGTGCTCATACCACGTCTATAGAGAGTACTCCTATGGTGCTCATATCAGATCTATAGACAGTACTCTTATGGTGCTAATACCATGTCTATAGAGAGTACTCTTATGGTGCTAATACCATGTCTATAGAGAGTACTCCCATGGTGCTCATACCATGTCTATAGACAGTACTCTTATGGTGCTCATACCACATCTATAGACAGTACTCTTATTGTGCTCATACCACCTCTATAGAGAGCACTCCCATGGTGTTCATACCATGTCTATAGACAGTACTCTTATGGTGCTAATACCATGTCTATAGAGAGTACTCCCATGGTGCTCATACCATGTCTATAGACAGTACTCTTATGGTGCTCATACCACATCTATAGACAGTACTCCCATGGTGCTAATACCATGTCTATAGACAGTACTCTTATGGTGCTCATACCATGTCTATAGACAGTACTCTTATGGTGCTCATACCACATCTATAGACAGTACTCCCATGGTGCTAATACCATGTCTATAGACAGTACTCTTATGGTGCTCATACCATGTCTATAGACAGTACTCTTATGGTGCTCATACCACATCTATAGACAGTACTCCCATGGTGCTTATACCACCTCTATAGAGAGCACTCCCATGGTGTTCATACCATGTCTATAGACAGTACTCTTATGGTGCTAATACCACGTCTATAGACAGTACTCCTATGGTGCTCATACCATGTCTATACAGTACTCTTATGGTGCTCATACCACATCTATAGAAAGTACTACCATGGTGCTTATACCATGTCTATAGACAGTACTCCTATGGTGCTCACACCTTATCTATACCATGCCATGCCACTAGTATTCAGCACCATGTATGACATAACCTTGGGAGTGCATTGATTTAATTCAGTAGGGAGTGCTTAGGTTAGAAAGAATACAACTCTAGAGCACCACATCGTCTTCACTCTTCGAACAATTGGAGATGGTCTTGGCTCATACCCTAAAAATACCAGAAGTGGGAGGGTCTGACCCAGAATAGTCACAGAGGGACGGTTGTAAAAGCTTCAGTTTTCTTCTCATGTTGGGGGTCACTACTGTGTGATGGACCGTCACCGCGCTCGCTCCTCCACCCGCTCCTCGCTTCTCTGGGGTCTCCATGATTTCCCCTTCTCTCATTAGGATTCCACGTTGGAGGAGACTTCAGAATTAGTCAGATTATTGTTGTCAGCGCCAGATCATTTATTTCTTTGTGACAATTTGCAGCCTAATTTTTCACAGTGAATTTCTCGGCGACACTTTGGAATATCAATACGCATCATTAATTTTAATGAGCGATTTACAGCGGTAACCAAGACAGAACAGCTGCCTTATTTGTGTGATCCAGACAGTGAGAAGACGGGTGTCAGGGCTCGGCACGTGCCTGCCGCCTGCAGATCCCGCACTACCTGGGACCCTGGCACCCAATTAACAAGCAGATGCCAGTCACCCTGCACTGTCCGGCTGTGATCTCCTGTACCTCGCCGCCAACTCCTGAACCTACATACTAGGACGCGTCTGGCTAACGTGACCACTGGCGCCACCACAGGCAAGCCTCAGCCACTGCAACAAATATTGTGCAATTCCAGACTTTTTTAGAAGTTTACAGGTTTAGGAGATCAGCGTCAATATTTTGCCGTGTCCTGGTATGAGTCCTCACCTTGTCCTGGTCATCTTTCTGATTCGCTCCTATCATTGTCGCCCTGCCGATCTTCTAATATTGATCCTCATTGGCCCTTAGTTATCCTTCAATATTGCAGTAACAGGTTGGTGCAAAAATGAGTGCCCCCCCCCCCCCAAAGTGCATGCACAATGGCTATATAATGATATATGTTGTGCCTATAGTTTACCATTGGATGTTCTTCACATGCCCAACAGTTCCTCAGGGGTGGGGTCTCTGCTGTTACCTCCTCAGGGGCTTGGCCAGCAGTCTCAGCCCATGGATACAGACTGGTGGCAATTCTAGACAAAGTGGCAATTCCAATAGTTCGGAACTGGTCTAACCGGTAATCCCAAATAGCATGTGATAAATGATGTCATTGAGGACTTGTGATGTCATCAGCTGATCTGTATATACTTGGCAATGCTCCAGGTCATGTATTTGATGGGTTGTTCCACTGACTGGCGATTCTCTTACGTATAGTATAATAAATACCCCCCCCCCCCCCATACTTCATCGCAATGTTCTCCTGGCTTGTGTGATGTATAGGAGTAAACAGCCAGGGGCGCTGAGCTGTATGATGTCTGTTTTCCTGTTGTCATCTATAGGGAATGCTAGCTGTAACAGGGACAGATGGAGGAATATGCAGTATATGCACAGCTTCTCGTATACACTGTCACATACAGATACCGTAGAGATCTCTGGTCTGTGCGGTCTGAGAACAGAAGATATAAACCAATTATTATGATATCCATGTCCTTCTCATTCTAAGCCGTGTATATAGATATCTTATCATTCCTGATTCTCGCCCTGTATAAGGCTGAGGACCCACCATGTGCCCAGCAATGCACCCGAAACTTCGTCTACACATTTTACAGGCAACGCTGTGGCTTTAAATTAACCAAAAAGGTTACAAATAGCAAAAATAATTGTGATCTTGTAACCTCTGATGAAGCTTGGTGTGCAGCCCATGTTGGTGTCCGGGCAGCGCCAGGGTCTGCTATATGGTCTATAACATTCACCAGGTTGTGGATCCGCTGTGGCACCAGACTGGTCAGGTCACTCCTAAGGCCGTTATCTAAGTGACCTCTTTGGTCTTTGTCCCTTAAACCTATAGAAGGATCTGGACTTTGCTGCAGGGAGATCTCCAGTCTACGGCTGACACCTAGCCTAGGGCCACGGAGATCGGTGCAAAGCACCAAGGATCAGGCAAGAGAGTAGTCTGGGTCCGGCCTAAGGTCAGGTCTGCCAGAGTCCAGGAACAGATGGTCAGGGCAAGTAGCAGAGGGGCAGGAAAGCTGAGGTCATAACTGGAGGGTGGAGCGGAGGGTGAAAGACAAGGATGTCAATAGGAAAAGGGTCAAAGGTCAATACAAGGGTCAGGTCATATTTGCAGAGAATACACCTTAGGTCAAAACACTAGCAGACCAGGATCTCTGCTCAGGCACCCGTCTGAGGGTGTGGAATATTTATAGAGAGACGGGTTCACTGGGATTGGATGGGGGCAGAATAGTCGGCACTGGTCCTTTAAGAAGCAGCAAGAATCGGCGCGAGAAGAGAGAGGAGAAGGCACAGAAAGGAAGGGGTAAGAATGGCGAGCAACCTGGCCAAAACCACGAGGAACTGCACAGGTGGTCATGAGATCATTCTGGACATAGGTCCCCAATGTGGGGTCATGAGAAGTCATCGGGATCACTTTTACAGATGGGACATGGAGGTGTCATGCAGCGGATGAAAGGCACACAATCCTATCTGTGCTGTGGCGCCCCCTAGGCTCTGTATGTGCCATTGCATATGGTAGAGCTTACTCCTTAGTCTACCCCTTACTGTCGTCTATACATCACCTATACGTTATCCAGAGTTCCCCTTTCACTATCCATTCGCGGGCACTGCCTTACTTTAGTTGGACTCGCGGTCGCTCTCACCTTCGTTGACATTCTCTGTTGTCTGCCGTCAACATAAGGAAATTTCCCTGACAATATTCTTCGAGACGAATTATGACCAGCGCAGAAATGCGGCAGCAGCGAGTAATGCCAGAACCCGCCAATGTCGTGAGCGCGCCCAGCGAGCCCGTCAGGAACTGCGAGGATTCACGAGAAGCCGACCAACACAAGACTAGATGAGCCGAGATCTCTGCTGCGCTCACATCGTCCTCCTGCCCTCGCCACATCTCTGGTCCCGCTCGGCTCGCCACATTAGGCCGCACACGTATAGACTCATTGATCACTGCTTCATTTACAAAGCGCCGGCAGCCGCAGACAGGACAGAGCGCGGTCTCACACACATTCTTCTTCGTCTTCCTCCGCTCTGTCTGGGATTCATCTTTAACATTCTGCTGCAGTTCTTGGCCGAGGTAAAAAGCCCAGAAATAACATGAAAACAGAATAGCGAGAGCAGAGTAAAGCGCTGAAGAGCAACCGCCTCTGCGACGTGCCCAGTCATAAAGTGAGATGTGTCATAAAGCGGCTCCGATCTCCAGCCAGGCACAATCATATCCTCCGGGGACACAGGAAATTATAACACTCTGGTAATTATATAACTCCCTCATTTATTGGGCCAGTCCCAGCCCCCGCACCTCACCCCTCTTCAATCTCTTCATAATACATACAGCGTGTTCCAATCTATAACCCGGAGACACATCTGCAGGTGTAAGGCCCAGGGGAGGGCACAGGAGAGGCTGCAGACTATGCTTTGTGCTGCAACCTGTTGCATCTGTTCTCTTTTACATTCTGCACAGGCTCATTTTACGCTGGGTTCACACCAGCATTCGGCATTTTTTTATGGCCTGGCCTTAGTATAGGTGTCCACAGGCAGCTCCAGGTTGGTTCAGATGGTCAATGTTACTCATACCTCCCAACCGTCCCAGATTCTGCGGGACAGTCTCGGATTGTGTATCATATCCCGCAGTCCCGGTTGGTGGGAGGTATGTCCCGGATTCAACTCATCTGTGTCCGGAAAACATTAATCTGGTGGCAGATGAAGGAGGGTCATTAAATTGGTGGCAATAGTATGGGGTGGGGACATTAAATAGGGGGAGATTAAAAGGGACATTAAACTGGGGACAGCTGGAGGGGGACATTAAAAAATGAGGGTCACTGGACAGAGACATTAAGCTGCGGGCAATTGGAAAGGGACAGTAAACTTGGGACAACATATCCACCTCTTGTTGCCCCCAGTTTAATGTCACCCTCAAGCTGCCCCTATGGTTTAATGTCCCCTTCCAGCTGCCGGAGTTTAATGTCCCCCTCCTAGTTACCCCCAGTTTAATGTCCCACTCCTGCTGCCCCAGTTTAATGTCCCCCTCTAGTTGCCCCCAGTTTAATGTCCACCTCTAGTTGCCCCCAGTTTAATGTCCCCCTCCTAGTTACCCCCAGTTTAATGTCCCACTCCTGCTGCCCCAGTTTAATGTCCCCCTCTAGTTGCCCCCAGTTTAATGTCCCCCTCTAGTTTTCCCACAGTTTATTGTCCCCCTCCAGCTGCCATTAATTTATTGTCCCCCTCCAATTACCCTAGTTTAATATCCCCCCTCCCTATTTGAACTGAGGCACCAGGAGAGGGACTTCTTACTGCGGGTAAATTGGAAGGGAACATTATAATGTGGGGTCATATAATGTAGGAGACTGTAGGAGCATTATACTGAGTGGAGGCACATGGAAAAATGGATGAGAATGGGCGGAGTCAGCATAGAAGAGGGTGGAGCTAAATATGCAGCAGTGCACACAGCGCGCCGCACATTTTATCCCTCTTTCTGTTCTTTGAAAGTTGGGAGGGATGGTGTTACTCACGATGCCCGTAATATACAGTGCACAGATCCAGAACCAGACGGCTCTGGTCACTGTATAGTGCATGGACTATCAGATATTTATGGTTTGTCCTAAAAATAGACTATAAATAAAAAAATCCCTGGGAAGACATTTTAACCCCTAGAACAGCAGGGGGCAAGACTTACTGACATAGACAGTGTGGCGAGTGGGTGGTGTGCTGAGAAAGTAAAACCCCAGCCATTGGGGCACTCAATGCAGTGGGCACGCAGAATACCAGGATTAATGGAGAGTACCCATGTGGGTGAAGAAGCCACAAGGAGGAGCCACAAGGAGGCGCCCAAGACACAGAGAGTGTGATGTAGTGTATGGGAGACCAGTGAGGGGTCAGTGGGGTTCAGGTAGTGGAAGCAGCCCCCGAAGCGTTGCCCCATGTCACGCCCAAGCAAGAGGGACAGAGATGTCTAATGTCCGACAATCCTGTTATTAGACCATAAGTTTATCTCCTCCCCAAAGTGGGGTTTTTTCCTCTCCACATCCCAGGAATTAACCCTTCATCCTCATCTAGGTGTTTTCACTGTGTCCATCACCCAAACGTTTCGTCTCCACTCATAAGTGGTGCAGTATAAATGGACCCTAAGAGGCCGCTCCTCGACTCTGCGGGAAACAAAAAAAAAGTACAAATACAAAAAATACATCCGGGGAAAATAAATAATTCAGTAATTAGATGAAATAATTTTGTTGTTTTTATTTTGATCTAAAATAAATGATTGCCTTGAAGTGAAATAATAATCTGCACATTGTGAAGTACACGCACCGGCGGCCGCGGCGACACCAGAAACCTGCGAATGTGGAGAAAGAGAAATTCTATAAAGTCTTTATACAGAAATGACTTCATTGTCTGTGCAGATATGTTCATTCTGGAACCATCTTCACCATCATCCTCATCATCCTCATCCTCATCATCCATCCCAGTGATAACATGACGCAACCAGGTAGAGAAGAAGGTGAAGGGTTGTAACACCTATAGAAGTGAATGGAAGAAGCGGCACATGTGACCTCCAACTTGGGGTGACCATAGAGCTGAGGACAGACCTACCAGAAATATCTGAGAGGAGAACACGCCCTTGTATTTACTACGCCAAAAAGTGACACTGTCTGTTATCATGATTTGTTATATCTATACATAGGCGGGTGAGCTCACATCAAACATGACTTGTCCAAAGCCTCATCCCACCTGGCTCCCCACATGATTCATCCCACCTGGATCCCCACATGATTCATCCCGCCTGGCTCCCCACAGGATTCATCCCGCCTGGCTCCCCACATGATTCATCCCGCCTGGCTTCCCACATGATTCACCCCAGGCTCCCCACATGATTCATTCCCCCTTGCTCCCCACATGATTCATCCCACCTGGCTCCCCATATGATTCATCCCACCTGGCTCCCCACAGGATTCATCCCGCCTGGCTCCCCACATGAGTCACCCCAGGCTTCCCACATGATTCATCCCGCCTGGCTTCTCACATGATTTATCCCCTCTGGCTCCCCACATGATTCATCCCACCTGGCTCCCCATATGATTCATCCCACCTGGCTCCCCACATGATTCATCCCACCTGGCTCCCCACATGATTCATCCCACCTGGCTCCCCACATGATTCATCCCACCTGGCTCCCCATATGATTCATCCCGCCTGGCTCCCCACATGATTCATCCCACCTGGCTTCCCACATGATTCACCCCAGGCTCCCCACATGATTCATCCCCCCTTGCTCCCCACATGATTCATCCCACCTGGCTCCCCATATGATTCATCCCACCTGGCTCCCCACATGATTTACCCCCTCTGGCGCCCCATTGATTCATCCCACCTGGCTCCCCACAGGATTCATCCTGCCCAGCTCCCCACAGGATTCATCCCCTCTGGCGCCTCACATTATTCATTCCCTCTGGCTCCCCACATGATTCATCCCACCCGGCTCCCCACATGAATCATCCCACCTGGCTCCCCACAGGATTCATCCCCTCTGGCTCCCCACATGATTCATCCCCTCTGGCGCCCCACATGATTCATCTCTCCCAGCTCCCCACATGATTCATCCCACCCGGCTCCCCACAGGATTCATCCCCTCTGGCTCCCCACATGATTCATCCCCTCTGGCGCCCCACATGATTCATCCCGCCCCGCTCCCCACATGATTCATCCCCTCTGGTGCCCCTCACTTACAGGCTCATTGTCCCCACATACACAAG
Organism: Leptodactylus fuscus; assembly: GCF_031893055.1. Taxonomy (NCBI): domain Eukaryota; kingdom Metazoa; phylum Chordata; class Amphibia; order Anura; family Leptodactylidae; genus Leptodactylus; species Leptodactylus fuscus. The sequence goes on along the minus strand of NC_134267.1, from coordinate 27,677,048 downwards.
TGTATTCAAAGGACAAACCTCAGTATGTCCGATCGTCATGTATCGGATAGAGTCCAGAGGTCACTAACATGGAGTATAGTTGGCTGGTAAGTTCACACAACTTTTCTCTTAGGGCTGGTCTTAGACGAATATATGGATGTCTCTGCTTGTGGTGGACATCCAAGACATCATCCTACGCAGTCATTGGCGCAGTGTACAGAGTCTATAGAAGCTGGCTCCGTTCACTATGCAGCGGCCATGCTGTGTGTTGTGGGTCACACGGTCCAAGTTACAAAAGACTTTCCATTCTATAGGAAATTACAGCAATTTTTTTGACGCCTTATCAGCCACGCAACACACTGTGCCCCATGTGAATACACTCTTAGTGTTTCTTGACCGTATTCACTACATCAGCATAGACGTTGTCTTGGATATTGGTCACATTACGATTCAGGGATATATAACAAGCACCGTATAAGTCTCCCTGAGTCAGAGGCAGATTTCTATGATTCAGGGATATATGACACTTATCTTATACGTCTCCCTGAATCGGTGGCGGATTTCTATGATTCAGGGATATATATGACACTTGTCTTACACATCTCTCTGAATCGGTGGTGGATTTGAAGGTGACTCGGGCTCTGGGTCTTCGATGTGATGCTGAAGGCTGTTGTCAGGGGACAGAAGAGACGATCCTCAGGATTAATCACAAGAAAGCGTCTGATGAGATAATTACCGTAATCAGCTCACCCTGCACGTGCCACCACATAGTGCACTGATACCGGGGGCGGCGGGTGGTGGGCAGACGTCTTCTGCAAATAATGGCACGGGAGGATCCTGCCCGACAATATCTACCACTTGTACAGTCTGACCTAAGGCCCAGAACACAGCAAAGTTACCTGAGCCTGACAACTTCAGAGGAACCGACTATCTAATATGTACAGGGAATACTGACTATCCCTGACAGATGACTAGTACTGAAGGTAACATGACAGTACTGCCTGATATTACACCCCTATACATCCTGATATTAAACCTCCTGTCTGATATTATACCCCCTGTATGATCAGATATTATACCTCCAGTACTGCCTGATATTAAACCTCTGGTACTGCCTGATATTATATCCCATGTACTGCCTGATATTATACCTCCAGTACTGCCTGATATTATATCTTCAGTACTATCTTATATTATATCCCCATACTGCCTGATATTATACCTATGGTACTGCCTGATATTATACCTCCAGTACTGCCTGATATTATACCTCCAGTACTGCCTGATATTATATCTTCAGTACTATCTTATATTATATCCCCATACTGCCTGATATTATACCTATGGTACTGCCTGATATTATACCTCCAGTACTGCCTGATATTATATCTCCAGTACTGCCTGATATTATATCTTCAGTACTATCTTATATTATACCCCCATACTGCCTGATATTATACCTCCAGTACTGCCTGATATTATACCTCCAGTACTGCCTGATATTATATCTTCAGTACTATCTTATATTATACCTCTTGTATCCTCTTGTATATTATCCTCTTGTACTGCCTGATATTATACCTCCGATACTGCCTCTTGTATTCTCTTGTATATTATCCTCTTGTACTGCCTGATATTATACCTCCGATACTGCCTGATATTATACCTCCAGTACTTCCTGATATTATACCTCTTGTACTGCCTGATATTATACATCTGGTACTGCCTGATATTATATCCCCTGTACTGCTTGATATTATATCCCCTGTACTGCATGATATTATACCTCCGATACTGCCTGATATTATACCTCCGGGTACTGCCTTATATTATACTTCCCGGTACTGCCTAATATTATACCTCCCGGTACTGTCTGATACTGATATTATACCTCCCGATTCTGCCTGATATTATACCTCTGGTACTGCCTGATATTATACCTCCAGTACTGCCTGATATTATATCCCCTGTACTGCCTGGTATTATACCTCCAGTACTGCCTGATATTATATCCCCTGTACTGCCTGGTATTATACCTCCAGTACTGCCTGATATTATATCTTCAGTACTATCTTATATTATACCCCCATACTGCCTGATATTATACCTCTGGTACTGCCTGATATTATACCTCCTGTACAACCAGAGAATATACCTCCTGTACTGCTTGATATTAATATCCTCTTGTACTGCCTGATATTATACCTCCGATACTGCCTGATATTATACCTCCAGTACTTCCTGATATTATACCTCTTGTACTGCCTGATATTATACATCTGGTACTGCCTGATATTATATCCCCTGTACTGCTTGATATTATATCCCCTGTACTGTATGATATTATACCTCCGATACTGCCTGATATTATACCTCCGGGTACTGCCTTATATTATACTTCCCGGTACTGCCTAATATTATACCTCCCGGTACTGTCTGATACTGATATTATACCTCCCGATTCTGCCTGATATTATACCTCTGGTACTGCCTGATATACCTCCTGGTACTACTTGATATTATACCTCCTGGTACTGCCTGATATTATACCTCTGGTACTGCCTGATATTATACCTCCAGTGCTGCCTGATATTATACCTCCAGTACTGACTGATATTATACCTCCGGTACTGCCTGATATTTTACCTCCAGTACTGACTGATATTATACCTTCAATACTGCCTGATATTACACCTCCAGTACTTCCTGATATTATACCTCCCGGTACTGTCTGTTATTATACCTTCAATACTACCAGATATTGTACCCCTGGTACTACCTGATATTATATCTCCAATACTACGTGATATTATATCTCCAATACTACGTGATATTATATCTCCAATACTACGTGATATTATATCTCCAATACTGCCTGATATTATATCTCCAATACTACCTTATATTATATCTCCAATACTGCCTGATATAATATCAGGCAGTACTGGGGGTATAATATCAGGTAGTAACGGGGTGTAATATCAGGCAGTACTGGAGGTATAATATCAGGTAGTACCAGGGTATAATATCAGGCAGTACCAGAGGTATAATATCAGGTAATATTAGAGGTATAATATCAGGCAGTACCGGGAGGTATAATATCTGGTAGTATGGGGAAGGGGGGGGGGTTAATATCAGGTAGTACCGGGGGTATAATATCGGGCACTACCTGCCTTATATTTCACCTCCTTGCTATAGCTCTGTATTTGGCTTCAGCAGCTGTTAGAAGTCTGATTTTCGCCAATAATATGAGGAAGAAAGAAGCGATTCTGGCAGTGACTGTGCAAAGCACTTTACAAGCAGATGGAGATTTACACTGCGGAGCGACAAAGTCATCCAGTCATACAGTAATCCTGCCGGCCGATCCAGGGCTGGGTAATAAACTGTAAGAGATATATATGGAGGAATGTGCAGACTATGGAGCCCCCAAGGAATACCAGGGAACCGGTCTTTGTTGTACCCCAAGTATCAGCCTGTCATTATCCTGTACCCCAAGTGTCAGTCTGTCATTATCCTGTACCCCGAGTGTCATTATCCTGTACCCCGAGTGTCATTATCCCATACCCCATATGTCATTATCCCGTAGCCCTTGTCTCCTTTTGTGTTATAAGACATCTTTCCTCCTCTACACTACATGGAGCTTCTTCTGGTGGATCTTCTTGTTGTCTTCTACATCTCTTGTGCTTCTGTCTTCCTATAGCATTGAGTTTACAGCTGTTTATCAGATTCTCGGTATCATTGCGTCGTGCGGAGCTGGAATAAAGGTCATGGCGTGAATGTAGCATCGGGTGAGTGAAGTGTGGAGTCTGGAGCCTCATAACAAAGTAAAGTCCTTCCTCTGATTTTCGGCAGGGGTCCGCCAGTCACTGAGCCAAGATTTTCAACGTACAAAATCTCTCCACCCTTCTGCTCTCATCAGGCGGCGTCTTCCTGTTGTGCGTGTCCGGGCAGAGTATGAACTGGCAGCGCATCTAAAATACGACCAGGATAAAAGCGGCATCAGATCTCTGCGTAATCCTCACCACATTGCTGTAATACTCCGACATCTAAGAGCATCGCCCCGCAGGGCCGAGCTGCTAAATCTCCTCATTGTCTCTTCATTTGAAGCTGAATGGTGTTTATGTGCAGAATGTTACCGGGATGACGAGGGGTCGAGACGAAAAACGCCAAATCAAGGGGAGACCCTTAACATTTGTGAGGATCACTGATGATGCCATCAGCAGATCTGACGTACTGAGATGTCCATCACTGCAGGGGTGGTCGTGATGGAGTGAAGAAGCCAAACTCCTCGCACTGTATATGATGACCCTAAAGAGAGAATTTACATATAAGAAAGAATGTTAAGGTAAAATCTTAGGTGCTAGGGCCCTTGTCCCCAAGCACACACTATCACTAAGGCCAGTCCCTGAAGACAATGGTGCAAATGGAATGGTCAAGTGGTGACATCGGGGGGGATCTGCAATACAAAGGAACAGGAAGCTGCCGCTGGGTCTGGAGGACCTTGGAAAGGTGAGTTGACTCTTTTTTTCAAATTCCTTACTACTATTGAATGGGAAACTTTATGAAATTTCTTAGAGGACCCCTTTAAAAAAAAAAAGGAACCATTTCACTGCCGCACAATTCTTGCTCCTGGGCAGGGTAACCATGTGTGCTGGATCTCTCTCGGTCTCATTTAGACAAGGCTTTGGTTATTCAACCTAACATCACCTGGTCACACTCCGACCTCTTCAATAATGTGAGTGAATGGAGTGGTGATTGCGGAATACGCAATGCAACTCCATTTTCTACATTAGTGAAGGAGTTCCAATGTGACCTGGAAATCTGCGCATGACAGGGCCCCCTAAGTAAATGTTTTAGGCCACACCCCCTCAGTAATGGCACTGGCACCCCTTTGCATGATCAAAAATGTTATTTAGCCATCACGCAGTATAATGCCCCCCTTACTGGAATCTGCACAGTATAATGCCCCCTTTTTTCTTTAAAGGGGCTCTATCAGCAAAATCATGCTGATAGAGCCCCACATATGCGTGAATAGCCTTTAAAAAGGCTATTCAGGCACCGTAAAAGTTATATTAAACTACCCCCCCCCCCCCCGTTTTAAAATAATAACCTAAAAAAGAATGGGCTCTACTTACGCATCGTGCACGATGGGCGGGCATTCAGGGTGTGTCTTCTTCTTCATCCACGCCTCTTCTTCCTCTGATGTCCTCCGGTCCCGTCCTCCTCCGAACGGACATTGATTAAAAAAAAATGGCCTGGGCGCATGCGCAGTAGCATGTGGCTTCTACTACGGCTACTGCGCATGCGCCCAGGCTATTTTTTTTTTTTATCAATGTCCGTTCGGAGGAGGACGGGACCGGAGGACATCGGAGGAAGAAGAGGCGTGGATGAAGAAGAAGACACACCCTGAATGCCCGCCCAGCGTGCACGATGCGTAAGTAGAGCCCATTCTTTTTTAGGTTATTATTTTAAAACGGGGGGGTAGTTTAATATAACTTTTACGGTGCCTGAATAGCCTTCTTAAAGGCTGTTCACGCATATGTGGGGCTCTATCAGCATGATTTTGCTGATAGAGCCCCTTTAATGTAGATGTGAGCATGTACATTTTTTCCCCTATCAGTATGTCTTTGGAGTATGGGAGGAAATCCACACAAACACGGGAGAACATACAAACTCCTTACAGATGGTTTTTGTCCTTGGCAGGAATTGAACCCAGGACTCTAGCGCTGAAAGGCTGAAGTGATAACCACTGATCCACCATGTTGCCCCTATAATACCTCCTTTACTGACCCCTGTACAGTACAATGCCCCATTTACTGGCCTATACATAGTATAATGTCCCTTTTTACTGGCATCTACAAAGTACAATGCCCCCTTTACTGGCCTCTATACAGTATAATGCCCCCTTTACTGGCCTCTATACAGTATAATGCCCCCTTTACTGGCCTCTATACAGTATAATGCCCCCTTTACTGGCTTCTATGCAGTATAATGCCCCCTTTACTGGCCTCTATACAGTATAATGCCCCCTTTACTGGCCTCTATACAGTATAATGCCCCCTTTACTGGCTTCTTCACAGTATAATACCCCCATTACTGGCCTCTATACAGTATAATGCCCCTTTTACTGTCACATTTGTTCTATATATTCCCCCCTTTTATGGCCCTCACAGTGCCATGTTAGACCACTATCTATTGGATTATTTTAGCAAATAGATGCTGATGTTTTACTCTCCAATCTCTGCTCCTTTCCGGATCTGCCTGCACTCCAGTCTCTATAGGGCACTGCACATTACGTCCCAGTGCTGAGGAATGGCAGGACGTTACATTCTTCAGCATCGACATGTACTCTGCAGCAAGCCTTGAAGGCCAGCCTGGACAGTAAAAGGGTTGTCAATGCCTGATGGAATAATCCAATAGGTAGCAACGGTTTAATAACAAAATGCTGCCCCTCAGTTTCTGCCAGGAGGTGCTGCCTGAGGCGAAAAGCTTCAAGTTGCCTCATGGCAGGTGAACCCTTGCTTGTTATCACTGGCTACCATCAATCACTAGTACTGCCTGTTCATGTTGGTTATGCTGCCGTGATGCTGTCCAGCCTTTCACTATAACTATTGAAAGTATTTGTGATATAAAATAAGATAAGATAATCCTTTAATAGTCCCACAGTGGGGAAATTTCAGTATGTTACAGCAGCATAGTAATACAGATACAGGATAATACACAGTAATATAATACGGAAGTAGACACACATAAGCTGAGAAGAGAAGATATACTAGGATATAATAATAATATGTACACAGTATAAAGTATATAAAGCATTGGTGCACAATCATGGTCACATGGGAGTGCACTAATATTGTCCTAATACAGGTGTGCAATGAGGTAAGTGGACAAAGTAGTGTTGTGACCTGCGCGGACCCTGAGATACACCAAGGCTAAACCATTCCCGACACCGCCAACCACCTCTGGTCTCCGAGACATTACAGATTATTACCCAGAATATCCTACAATGTGTGAGATTCCTGGAAATTGGTTCCTTAGCCAAAGTGTGTGATCAGTCAGACTGGTAAAGGTGTAGTGTCACTGTGTTTGGCAGTACAAGTTGAACTAGGATTGTGAGTGACTGGGCATACCGTACTGAGGCCAGATGTTGTGTGCCAAACAGCGTGGAGGCCAAAAACGGGACGAGTCCGGCCAAGTACTGTATATTACCACATAATAAGTTTGCAAATGAAGAACTGTGTGAGACACAGGAGAGTGTTAGGATGTCAAAGCATCAAAATAGAAATAATGTAATGTAACCACCACATGTCAGCTACAAGTGAGACTGTAACCACCATGTGTAATCTGCAAGTGAGACTGTAACCACCATGTGTAATCTGCAAGTGAGACTGTAACCACCATGTGTAATCTGTGAGTGAGACTGTAACCACCATGTGTAATCTGTGAGTGAGACTGTAACCACCATGTGTAATCTGTGAGCGAGACTGTAACCACCATGTGTAATCTGTGAGTGAGACTGTAACCACCATGTGTAATCTGTCAGTGAGACTGTAACCACCATGTGTAATCTGTGAGTGAGACTGTAACCACCATGTGTAATCTGTGAGCGAGACTCTAACCACAATGTGTCAGCTATGAGTCAAACCTAATGTATTGTGAATTTTAGGGAGGTTATACTGACGGTTTCAGACCCAACATGTCCATTATGAACCAGAAGTGATATTATTACATTTTGAGGTCCAACAACCGATTACTGAGGCCACCTGGGCGGGTGAATGAGGCTGAAGGACACCCGGGAACAAACACCGGACACCAGGAGGGAGCTCAGGAGAGGTGAGGAAGGTAATTCTGAGTGTTTATGGCTCTGCCCCTCACCAGGACGCTGTTATAATTTTGAGTCCCAAGAGACCCCGACCCCAGAGTATAAAATTGATTTGTGATGAATCCCAAAAATCTCAGGTTTGGTCAAAACCTAAATTTTGGAACATCAGTAACAAACTTATCTCGTTACAAACCGGTTTCCTCATCTCTAATTGGCTTCATGTCCAATTCAAGCGGCAACAACTTAACAAGAAGACAAAAAACTACGGAGGAGCCAGAAACATCGGAGTCTGAAGACATCGATACAGGACGCCTTATATATCTCCAAGCATCAGAAGAAGCGAAGGCGCTCGACTCCGACAGTCAGTTCATAAACACGGTGACCTTTGAAGACCCTTCAATAATTTCTCGCTTAGTATCTGTCTCCGGATACAATCAAGGCAGAGAATTAATGGGCGTAAAAAAGAAACATGAAAAGTAAATGACAAGGAAAGAACAAGAAATTCTGCATCTGCTCGAGGAGGAAAATGTAAATGATTGATTAAAACATTTAAATTTATGTACAAGTCAATAGTGGAAGATCAGGAGCGAAAGCGAGCACTTCATTAGTGGCCGCCGTGTCCTTGTCAACAATTGTCCCAGCTCCTACCTGTCTGTATCAGAGCAGCCGGGGGCTAATTACATGGAGATATGCAACGTAGAGCGCCGCGGCCCCAGGATCTGACACAGGAATAAGACTGATGATAAGGTCACAGGAGCTGAAGGAACAAGACGCGGCATTGTAGCGGGATCACAATTTACCATTTTCAAGAAAAGTATCAGACACAAGAGGAAATGTGACACGTCCCGAAATCACAGAGCAAGAATAATCAGATATACAAGAAACAGCGATCCAGAACATTCCAGATCACAGGAGGGAGAAGAATTACATATAATAGCACATAGGGGTAGTATTATAGTAGTTATATTCTTGTACATAGCAGCAGTATTATAGTAGTTATATTCTTGTACATAGGAGGTAGTATTATAGTAGTTATATTCTTGTACATAGGAGGTAGTATTATAGTAGTTATATTCTTGTACATAGGGGTAGTATTATAGTAGTTATATTCTTGTACATAGGAGTAGTATTATAGTAGTTATATTCTTGTATATAGGAGTAGTATTATAGTAGTTATATTCTTGTACATAGGAGCAGTATTATAGTAGTTATATTCTTGTACATAGGAGTAGTATTATAGTAGTTATATTCTTGTACATAGGAGCAGTATTATAGTAGTTATATTCTTGTACATAGGAGGTAGTATTATAGTAGTTATATTCTTGTACATAGGGGCAGTATTATAGTAGTTATATTCTTGTACATAGGAGGTAGTATTATAGTAGTTATATTCTTGTACATAGGAGTAGTATTATAGTAGTTATATTCTTGTACATAGCAGCAGTATTATAGTAGTTATATTCTTGTACATAGGAGGTAGTATTATAGTAGTTATATTCTTGTACATAGGAGGTAGTATTATAGTAGTTATATTCTTGTACATAGGGGTAGTATTATAGTAGTTATATTCTTGTACATAGGAGTAGTATTAGAGTAGTTATATTCTTGTACATAGCAGCAGTATTATAGTAGTTATATTCTTGTACATAGGAGGTAGTATTATAGTAGTTATATTCTTGTACATAGGAGCAGTATTATAGTAGTTATATTCTTGTACATAGGAGGTAGTATTATAGTAGTTATATTCTTGTACATAGCAGCAGTATTATAGTAGTTATATTCTTGTACATAGGAGGTAGTATTATAGTAGTTATATTCTTGTACATAGGAGGTAGTATTATAGTAGTTATATTCTTGTACATAGGGGTAGTATTATAGTAGTTATATTCTTGTACATAGGAGTAGTATTATAGTAGTTATATTCTTGTACATAGCAGCAGTATTATAGTAGTTATATTCTTGTACATAGGAGGTAGTATTATAGTAGTTATATTCTTGTACATAGGAGCAGTATTATAGTAGTTATATTCTTGTACATAGGGGGCAGTATTATAGTAGTTATATTCTTGTACATAGGAGGTAGTATTATAGTAGTTATATTCTTGTACATAGGGGGCAGTATTATAGTAGTTATATTCTTGTACATAGGAGGTAGTATTATAGTAGTTATATTCTTGTACATAGGAGCAGTATTATAGTAGTTATATTCTTGTACATAGGAGCAGTATTATAGTAGTTATATTCTTGTACATAGGAGGTAGTATTATAGTAGTTATATTCTTGTACATAGGAGCAGTATTATAGTAGTTATATTCTTGTACATAGGAGCAGTATTATAGTAGTTATATTTTTGTACATAGGAGCAGTATTATAGTAGTTATATTCTTGTACATAGGAGTAGTATTATAGTAGTTATATTCTTGTACATAGGAGCAGTATTATAGTAGTTATATTCTTGTACATAGGAGTAGTATTATAGTAGTTATATTCTTGTACATAGGAGCAGTATTATAGTAGTTATATTTTTGTACATAGGAGCAGTATTATAGTAGTTATATTCTTGTACATAGGAGCAGTATTATAGTAGTTATATTCTTGTACATAGGAGTAGTATTATAGTAGTTATATTCTTGTACATAGGAGGTAGTATTATAGTAGTTATATTCTTGTACATAGGAGTAGTATTATAGTAGTTATATTCTTGTACATAGGAGTAGTATTATAGTAGTTATATTCTTGTACATAGGAGCAGTATTATAGTAGTTATATTCTTGTACATAGGAGCAGTATTATAGTAGTTATATTCTTGTACATAGAAGCAGTATTATAGTAGTTATAGTCTTGTACATAGGAGCAGTATTATAGTAGTTATATTCTTAGATAAGAAAAATAAGCATATAGCTCACCACCTCCAGTTAGCTTGATAAGTCCTTATAATTCCTGGGTGCACGATCCTGGCCTCTGACTAAGGCACTTTGTAGTTGAAGCATATAGAAAAGGATAGTAGGATCCGCTCGACCAGGTAAGTTAAAAAATAACTTTTAATCCGACATGGTTAAAAAACACACAAAAGTAAATAGATGTGAAATGACAAAAAAGAAGAAAAATGGTGATTAAAACCACATTCTGATAGCTCTAGCTGACGCGTTTCAAGACGCAGGGTCTCTTACTCATAGCTTTGCTTCTTTTTTGTCATTTCACATCTATTTACTTTTGTGTGTTTTTTAACCATGTCGGATTAAAAGTTATTTTTTAACTTACCTGGTCGAGCGGATCCTACTATCCTTTTCTATATGCTTTAGTTATATTCTTGTACATAGGATTAGTATTATAGTAGTTATATTCTTATACATAGAAGCAGTATTATAGTAGTTATATTCTTGTACATAGGTGTAGTATTATAGTAGTTATACTCTTGTACATAGGAGGTAGTATTATAGTAGTTATATTCTTGTACATAGGAGCAGTATTATAGTAGTTATATTCTTGTACATAGGAGCAGTATTATAGTAGTTATATTCTTGTACATAGGAGCAGTATTATAGTAGTTATATTCTTGTACATAGGAGTAGTATTATAGTAGTTATATTCTTGTACATAGGAGCAGTATCATAGTAGTTATATTCTTGTACATAGCAGTAGTATTATAGTAGTTATATTCTTGTACATAAGAGCAGTATAATAGTAGTTATATTCTTGTACACAGGAGCAGTATTATAGTAGTTATATTCTTGTACATAGGAGCAGTATTATAGTAGTTATATTCTTGTACATAGGAGGTAGTATTATAGTAGTTATATTCTTGTACATAGGAGTAGTATTATAGTAGTTATATTCTTGTACATAGGAGGTAGTATTATAGTAGTTATATTCTTGTACATAGCTGGGAGTATTATAGTAGTTATATTCTTGTACATAGGAGCAGTATTATAGTAGATATATTCTTGTACATAGGAGCAGTATTATAGTAGATATATTCTTGTACATAGGAGCAGTATTATAGTAGTTATATTCTTGTACATAGGAGCAGTATTATAGTAGTTATATTCTTGTACATAGTAGCAGTATTATAGTAGTTATATTCTTGTACATAGTAGCAGTATTATAGTAGTTATATTCTTGTACATAGTAGTAGTATTATAGTAGTTATATTCTTGTACATAGTAGCAGTATTATAGTAGTTACATCCTATAATATACATTGTTGTTCTTTTTTGGCCTATATCACAGAGCCGGTTTCTGTATTTCCTGTTTATTTGCGGTCTTACGGTATAATGCAGGCAGTAATCCTCCTATTTATGACTAGTATGAGGCGGACTCGGATACTTTATACATCCGGCCGGCCTTTTATTATCTCCTAAATCAATAATCTAGTGATTCTCCATTGAATAAATATGTATAATGAGCAGTGATGACAGACCGCAGGCGCAGGATAAGACTCGGCTCATCGGCCCTTTGTTCAGATGTTTTTAGAGTAAAAAGATTTATTTATTCAGTACAAACCGCAAGAAGCAAAGTGAGCCGCAGCAGTGACAGCTCCTCGCATGGCTTATTGTAGTTCTAGGCAGGAAAGCTGAACTCTGCCCCATGGAGGAATCTGTAAGATGACAGTAATATCAGGATAAAAAGAGGCAAAATGTGCGGTAGAGATTACAATGATGTGTCGTCCTTCAGACCAGGTCTCAGATTTTTATCAGTCTCTAACGTGGCCTCACTATTATGTAACAGTCTCTAGAGTGACCTCACTATTATATAACAGTCTCTAGAGTGACCTCACTATTATATAACAGTTTCTAGAGTGACCTCACTATTATGTAACAGTCTCTAGAGTGACCTCACTATTATATAACAGTCTCTAGTGTAACCTCACTATTATATAAGTCTCTAGTGTAACCTCACTATTATATAACAGTCTCTAGAGTGACCTCACTATTATATAACAGTCTCTAGTGTAACCCCACTATTATATAACAGTCTCTAGTGTAACCTCACTATTATATAACAGTCTCTAGAGTGACCTCACTATTATATAACAGTCTCTAGAGTGACCTCACTATTATATAACAGTCTCTAGTGTAACCTCACTATTATATAAGTCTCTAGTGTAACCTCACTATTATATAACAGTCTCTAGTGTAACCTCACTATTATATAACAGTCTCTAGTGTAACCTCACTATTATATAACAGTCTCTAGAGTGACCTCACTATTATATAACAGTCTCTAGTGTAACCTCACTATTATATAACAGTCTCTAGAGTGACCTCACTATTATATAACAGTCTCTAGAGTGACCTCACTATTATATAACAGTCTCTAGAGTGACCTCACTATTATATAACAGTCTCTAGAGTGACCTCACTATTATATAACAGTCTCTAGAGTGACCTCACTATTATATAACAGTCTCTAGAGTGACCTCACTATTATATAACAGTCTCTAGTATCAACTCACTATTATATACCAGTCTCTAGAGTGACTTTACTATTATGTAACAGTCTCTAGTGTCAACTTACTATTATATAACAGTCTCTAGAGTGACCTCACTATTATATAACAATCTCTATAGTGACCTTACTATTATGTAACAGTCTCTAGAGTGACCTCACTATTATATAACAGTCTCTAGAGTGAACTCACTATTATATAACAGTCTCTAGAGTGACCTCACTATTATTTAACAATCTCTAGTGTCACCTCACTTTTATAAGTCTCTATTGTGAGCACACTGTTATATATCAGTCTCTAGCGTGACCTCACTATTAAATAACAGTCTCTAGTGCAACCACAGTATTATATAATTATCTCTAGTGTGACCTTACTATTATATAACTGTTAGGAACATGATGCAACAAATAACTCAGTAAGTCCTGGGCAACTAGAACCCCCAAGTGCTGAGGCAAAAACAGTCCTGGATGTGCTACGCTCTCCTAAGCAATGCAGAAACAGGCCCCGGAGTTCTTCACCAGAGCTGCTAATGGTGGAGTTGGACTTGGTAATAATCCGAGGCACGAATCCACAACTGCCCAGAGAGCGACGCATACCCAGCGAACCCCAAGTAGGAGGACCCAGAAGGAGCCAGACACTAACCATAGAGTGAAGTCCAAGAGGGCAGGCAGGAATGGAGTAGCAGATGAGCAGGAGGGTAATCCAGGGAATACACGCAGATACCCGAGGAGCAAATCCGTGGTCAAGAACGCCAGGTTGGTAACTGGAGATCACATGGTAGCAGTAGGCAGAGGCAGAAGCATAGTCAGGGAAGCCGGACCATAAACAGGAGGTCAACGGAGTAGCCAAATCAGGATCCAAAAGGGAGGTCAGGTGGAAGCCAAAGGTCATACACAGGAGGTCAGTAAGGTGCCAAATCAGGATCATGGAGGAGAGGTCTGTAAAGCAAACACCAGGTCAAAGCATCCAGGAATCCAAGAGCAGGGACGGAAGACAGGAGGCAGAAAACAGGTGACAGGGAAGCAGAAGAGGCATCGCTAGAGAGCTGATACCGCGGCGAAAACGAATAACCAGCGATGGGCCAAAACCAGAATGAGGCCTAAATAACCTATGGTCCGCCGCTGACCTCCCTGACCTCAGAAGTGCTGGTCCCGGGGCTAGGGGGAAACTGGAACCTCTGCAAGGCTTTCGGCCTAACCCAGTGCTGGAACAGGCTGACACTCCGGCGCTGGACAAGGATTGGGTCCGGGGCCTCCGCGCAGCACAGTGGGGGCCCCAGCTCGTCATAACAATAACAGTATTTAGCGTTACCACTCTATCATAACAGTCTATAGAGTGACCACAGTTTTATACATTGCTTGATGTGGTCTCCATGGATCAGACCGGTTTCTCTAACACATGACACATATGATGGATAGAGGATACATATTCTTGTTATTATAAGCCCCTGGATTTATTATTATACACATGATATATATTTCTATCATTTCTACAAAACAAAAAGTCAAAAGAAATCCCTGTGTGAACATTCCCTAAAGAGCGGAGACGTCTTCAGTGTAAGTTTATTATCTTTACTTACAGATTGATGTTATAAATTGTTCTAGTTTTCAGGGATTTAACAATGTATTTATTGTAAGAAGTGTACGGGAAAAATGATAACTTTTACTTTCTAGGTTATACTTCTATAAATCATATATCAATATATAAAATATATCTACAGTATACTCCAGCACATTATGTCTTTAAAGAAGAATACGATTGAGGCTTCTAGGCAGAGAAAATCCTTCCATAGACATCAGTACAGTCTATGGTCCCTGTTTGTGTTTCTACCTTCCATAGACATCAGTGCAGCCTATAGTCACTGTGTTTTACCTTCCATATACATCAGTACAGTCTATGGTCACTGTTTGTTTTTCTACCTTCCATAGACATCACTGCAGCCTATGCTCACCATTTGTCTCTTACCTTCCATAGACATCAGTGCAACCTGTGGTCACTGTTTGTGCTTCTACCTTCCATAGACATCAATGCAATCTGTGGTCACCGTTTGTGTTTTACCTTCTATAGACATCAATGCAACCTATGGTCACTGTTTGTGCTTCTACCTTCCATAGACATCAGTGCAGCCTATGGTCACTGTTTGTGTCTCTGCCCTCTATAGACATCAGTGCAGCCTATAGTCACTGTGTTTAACCTTCCATACACATCAGTACAGTCTATGGTCACCATTTGTTTTTCTACATTCCATAGACATCACTGCAGCCTATGGTCACTGTTTGTGTTTCTACCTTCCATAGACATCACTGCAGCCTATGCTCACCGTTTGTCTCTGACCTTCCATAGACATCAGTGCAACCTGTGGTCACTGTTTGCGCTTCTATCTTCCATAGACATCAGTACAGTCTATGGTCACCGTTTGTCTCTTACCTTCCATAGACATCAGTGCAACCTGTGGTCACTGTTTGTGCTTCTACCTTCCATAGACATCAGTGCAGCCTATGATCACCGTTTCTGTTTCTACCTTCCATAGACATCAGTGCAGCCTATGGTCACTGATTGTGTCTCTGCTTTCCATAGACGTCATTGCTTCCTGTGGCCACTGTTTTTATTCTTGCCTTCCTTGCAGTAAATTCCAGGCTTGAGGTTCGTGAAGAACAAGACACAAGAATAGACTGTATGGAGGAATCTCACAGTCACAGGACTTGAAGGGTCACTTAATTTTTGCCCTGGCCCTCTATACTGAGCAGAGACCATTGCAGTGTCCTGTACAGGGTCTCCTATACCAGTATGAACTTCAGAGAGTAGCAGTGGGCCCCACACTCATCTATCCATGCTGATGCCTCACCACTACCATTAGGGGGTGCTACTGCCATGAAGGGGGGTACAATGTTTAGGTTAGTGCTAGGGGTCTCACAGTGCCCCCATTGCCCACATCATCACCGTCTCCCCAGCACCTTCTACCCCAAGTAAGTGACACCTGCGCCCTGGGCTGTCCATGTGATCCATCAGGTCCCTTGTCCCATTGCTCTGTGGTCCAGTTCTGATGATTTTGGGGTCAGGGTTACATCATGTCCCCGTTATATTACTTCATACTTCAGATGGACCTTTGACTTCTCCTACTTAAGACATTTTCTCTGCTCTTCTAGCACGAGAGGAGTCGCAGAACAATCGTCGGCACTTTCCATCCTCCGGCTCATGAATTGCTGCTAATGGAGTAATTGCAGACTCTGTGTGAGATCTCCCCTTACCGCATGGATACGGGTATATATATATACCGCTATATACTGTGTGCCGAGCTGCGAGCTGCTCCACGCTGATAATGAATAATTAAAGCCTTTTTATTTCAGCTTGTTCAGCAGGGATCGGCTGTCACAGAGTTAAGTGAGCGCTTTGATCGCTGTAACTGAGGAGATTACCCCAGACGTGGGCAATGGTAGTAATAATACCCCTAATGGTGCACGGCAGGCCACAATAGGTGACGCCCCGGGATTACTGGACAGTCTTGTGGATCAACCAATGACTTGTGTTGTCAAGGAGGAACTCTTACATCTACAGTCCTTTGCAAAAGTATTCACTCCCCTTCCCTTTAGACTTTTTGCATAAGTCGTCAACCCCTTTGCTTTGTCCGTGACTCAGCTTTTCTGGTTAAAGGTCGCTCTGACTACCTTTGGTCGTCCTGCAAATCTGACGAAAAAATTCTGAAAACCAAGACCAAAGAAAAATGAAAGAGACGAAACTGCCCCGAAACGGGGAACAAAGCAAGGAGATCGGAAGAGCGCACCCTATTGGCTGACAAGATACTGGCTAGATTTGTATTCAAAGCTAATATGGTAACTTTTTAGGGAGTTGAATACTTTTGCAAGTCACTATATATAGGTGTAGTACACACCAGCAACAGGGAATGTGCCCGTATCTTCTACAGTTACAAACCACGGGGGTGAATACTTTTGCACTACGAGATGTGAGGGTGTGAATGGATCCATACTATATAGTTATTATTAGAGAGCATGCACTCTAAGGGTGAATTCACACTGAGTAAACGCTAGCTTATTCTGAACGTAAAACACGTTCAGAATAAGCGGCGTCTAAAGCAGCTCCATTCATTTCTATGGGAGCGGGGATACGAGCGCTCCCCATAGAAATGAATGGGCTGCTTCTTTCACTCCGTGCAGTCCCATTGAAGTGAATGGGGAGTGCCAGCGTATACGGCAAGCTCTGCTCATGCCGGAGCGTACACGCCGGCACTCCCCATTCACTTCAATGGGACTGCACGGAGTGAAAGAAGCAGCCCATTCATTTCTATGGGGAGCGCTCGAAATGAATGGAGCTGCTTTAGACGCCGCTTATTCTGAACGTGTTTTACGTTCAGAATAAGCTAGCGTTTACTCAGTGTGAATGCACCCTTAGGGGGCATTCACACGGAGTAACGCCGGGCGTGTATCACAGCCGTACACGCCAGCGTTACAGCAGACTGCCGAACACTTCCCACTCACTTCAATGGGAGCACGCGTAACAGCGGCGTTTACGAGCGCTCCGATTGAAGTGAATGGGAAGTGTTCGGCAGTCTGCCATAACGCCGGCGTGTACGGCTGTGATACACGCCCGGCGTTACTCCGTGTGAATGCCCCCTTATAGTATAAGAAAGGCAGAGGAACATGTCAAGGGTGTGAATACTTATGCACTACAAGATGTAAATGGATCCATACTATATAGTTATTATTAGAGAGCCAGTACTTTTATAGTATAAGAAAGGCAGAGGAATATGTGAAGGGTGTGAATACTTATGCATACCTCCCAACCGTCCTGATTTCCGAGGGACATTCACGATTTCTGGGGGCAGAGATGGGGGACATGAAACTGTGGGCAGAGATGGGGTGACATGAATCTGGGGGCAGAGATGGAGTGACATGAATCTGGGGACAGAGATGGGGAGACATGAATCTGAGGGCAGAGATGGAGGGGACATGAATCTAGGGGCAGAGATGGAGGGGACATGAATCTGGGGGCAGAGATGGAGGGGACATGAATCTAGGGGCAGAGATGGGGGATATGAAACTGTGGGCAGAGATGGGGAGACATGAATCTGGGGGCAGAGATGGGGGGACATGAATCTGGGGGCAGAGATGGAGGGGACATGAATCTGGGGGCAGAGATGGAGGGGGGACATGATTCTGGGGGCAGAGATGTGGGGACATGAATCTGGGGGCAGAGATGGAGGGGACATGAATCTGGGGGCAAAAATGGGGGATATGAAACTGTGGGCAGAGATGGGGAGACATGAATCTGGGGGCAGAGATGGAGGGGGGACATGAATCTGGGGGCAGAGATGGAGGGACATGAATCTGGGGGCAGAGATGGAGGGACATGAATCTGGGGGCAGAGATGGGGGACATGAATCTGGGGGCAGAGATGGAGGGGACATGAATATGGGGGCAGAGATGGAGGGGGGACATGATTCTGGGGGAAGAGATGTGGGGACATGAATCTGGGGGCAGAGATGGAGGGGACATGAATCTGGGGGCAGAAATGGGGGATATGAAACTGTGGGCAGAGATGGGGAGACATGAATCTGGGGGCAGAGATGGAGGGGGGACATGAATCTGGGGGCAGAGATGGAGGGACATGAATCTGGGGGCAGAGATGGGGGACATGAATCTGGGGGCAGAGATGGAGGGACATGAATCTGGGGGCAGAGATGGGGGACATGAATCTGGGGGCAGAGATGGAGGGGACATGAATCTGGGGGCAGAGATGGAGGGGACATGAAACTGGGGGCAGAGATGGGGGGACATGAAACTGGGGGCAGATAAAGAGTGTATATCAAACGGGGAGAGATAGAGGGGGGACATATAATTTACGGGTTACTGTAGGAGGATTATACTGTGTGTGGGCACATGAAAAATTAATGAGAATGGGCGGAGTCAACACAAAAGTGGGTGGGGCTAAATTTGCCACGGCGTGCCGCACATTTTGTCCCTCTTTCGGTTCTTCAAAAGTTGTGAGGTATGCTTATACACTATAAGATGTGAATCGATCCATGATATATACTTTAGTATTTTTTGTATTAGTACAGAGACACATGCTAGCGATGGAAGTTATTGTACGGAAAGTCGTTTCGCCCAATTATGTAGAGTCACAAATTCAAAGGCGTGAGTACTTATTAATAACTCATTTGTAGCAGGCGACATGATCTAATGAGAGCAATTAATTCAGTGAATCATTAATTCATGGGACGTGAATACTTATGCAACCTGTCAAATTGTTCCAACCTCATTAGATCATGTGTCCTGGTTGCAGACTATAAATGTTTTTCGTATCTTATCTTCTTTATAAGTGTAAAAGAATGAATTTTGGGGTGTGTTTACTTATGCAACCACTCAATATTTATGAATATGACTTAAAACTGGTTGCATTTTGGAAAATACAATAAAGTTACAGATCTGGTAGTGATCAAATGATGACAAGCACTTTATACAGAGCAGAAGCCGCGCCTTCGGGAGAGGAACATTATTAGGACCGGAGATCGGGGGAATTGTGGCCTATAATTTGTGACAATTTTTACCAGCAATTCCCTGCAAGGAGCGTTAAGCTAAGCACTGCCATAAAACCGTGACACAGACCGAATAACAAAATAGTGTCGCCATAAAAGCGAGACGTTCTCCTGATATAATCTGTGTTATACAGGACGCGGACCGTGCATAGACCTGACTGTGGCAGAGGGAGGAGGGGGCAACGTCCACCACATGATCGGATGATGCAAACTGCATCTGCCCTGACTGACTGCACCTGTCCTGACTGACCGCACCTGCCCTGACTGACTGACCACACCTGTCCTGACTGACCGCATCTGTCCTGACTAACCGCACCTGCCTTGACTGACTGACTGCACCTGCCCTGACTGACCGCACCTGTCCTGACTGACTGCACCTGCCCTGACTGACTGACCACACCTGTCCTGACTGACCGCATCTGTCCTGACTGACCGCACTTGCCCTGACTGACTGACCGCACATGCCCTGACTGTTGGCACTTGCATCTGCCCTGACTGACTGCACTTGCCCTAATTGATGGTACCTGCCTTGACTGATGGCACCTGCCCTGACTGATGGCACGTGCTCTAACTGACTGCACCTGCCCTGACTACCTGCATATGCCCTGTCTGACCACAACTGCCCTGCCTGTCCTCATCTGCCCTGAATGCCTGCACCTGCCTTGGCTTTTCTGCACCTACCCTGACTGTCCTCACCTGCCCTGACTATCCTCACCTGCCCTGACTGCCTGCACCTGCCCTGACTACCTGCACCTGCCCTGCCTGTCCTCCCCTTCCCTGCCTGTCTGCACCTGCCCTAACTGCCTGCACCTGCCCTGACTACCTGCACCTACCCTGACTGTCCTCACCTGCCCTGACTATCCTCACCTGCCCTGACTGCCTGCACCTGCCCTGACTACCTGCACCTGCCCTGCCTGTCCTCCCCTTCCCTGCCTGTCTGCACCTGCCCTGACTGCCTGCACCTGCCCTGACTACCTGCACCTGCCCTGACTGTCCTCACCTGCCCTGACTATCCTCACCTGCCCTGACAGCTGGCACGTGCCCTGATTGACCGCTCCTGCCCTGCCCGCTTGCTCGCCTGCTCTCCTGGACACAGATTGATCCTCCGTTCCATTAAGTTGAGTCATAACTGAGATAGATGGAGTCGTCTCTCTTTTCGGGATAAGTTTGCTCTGAGCTCCGATGAGGAAATCTCACGAGAAATTTACTGCATCATTTTCGTTTTATTGATGCTCGCTTCCTGTAAAAAGACTGAAGGCAGCGGCGACAGCGACTGTGCATGTGACCGCTACTCTGACGGCGGTACATGCGTTGTCATAATGGGACCTATCTCAAAAATTATAGGGTGTTATTACTTATGTAGCTAGACGGTCACGGGTATACATAGAATGTCTTCAAAGCAATGGTCCAATATACGGCTGTCATCCAGAATAGCGAGGTCCCCCAACTCCATAACTGATCCTGCACATGTTCTCAGGAAATAGGAATGACCAGGACTGGCCCCGCATGCTCCGAGGGCCCATGATCTGCCTCTATGTATGTCCTCGTGGCCTTGCTGATACTTGTTGTACCCACCAAGCTTTCACTGATTTGTGTAGGTGACTTAGAGGGAGGACATTGAAGTGCACGTTTCGTACAGGGTCCGTTTTTGCTCTGAATATGTCCATCAAGCTCCAGTTCATACCTTGCATTTTGCAAATGTGGGCATTGTGGGCAGAGATCAGGGCAGACTGAGGCAGGGACAGCTTCACCCGGCTGATTTAATAAAAGCCATGCCAGTTTCCTGGCCTCAGTTTGGATGGAACCACTTCCTACTTGGCGTAGATTTCCATTCTGGCGCCAGGACAGATTTATCAGGCCGCATCCTGTTAATAAACCTCTTGGTCCTTGCACCAGTTGGACCCTACATGAAGACTGGCAAATGATAAGTCAGTCTTAATAAATTTGCACCTTGCTATCCAGTTGCACTGCCAAAATTTTTGAATCAAAAACGTGTCCAATCTTCCTGTCATCTGGTTGGACGTCATTGGCCGTGGACTTACATAGTGTAATGAATGGAAAACGATAAGATCCAAGGGCGGGTTACTATTGTGACTGTCCAGGATTTATCGCTATCACATGTAACATGTCTCTGTGATATCTGTTATGTCTTATCCCATGACCTCCGGCCTATGATTTACATGTAAATGTGGTGATGGATCCAGAAGATGAAGAAACTTCCTCCGTTCCTTCCTTTACGAGTATATCAGTGTCGTCTTCAAGGACTAGAGACCTGGACATGGACCTCTTGACCAGTATATCAGTGTCGTCTTCAAGGACTAGAGACCTGGACATGGACCTCTTGACCAGTATATCAGTGTCGTCTTCAAGGACTAGAGACCTGGACATGGACCTCTTGACCAGAATATCAGTGTTGTTAACAAGGACTGGAGACCGGGACATGGACCTCTTGACCAGAATATCAGTGTTGTTAACAAGGACTGGAGACCTGGACATGGACCTCTTGACCAGGATATCAGTGTGATCTACAAGAACTGGAGACCTGGACATGGACCTCTTGATCAGTATATCAGTGTCGTCTACAAGGACTGGAGACCTGGACGTGGAGCTCTTGATCAGTATATCAGTGTCGTCTACAAGGACTGGAGACCTGGACGTGGAGCTCTTGACCAGTTTATCAGTGTCGTCTAAAAGGACTAGAGACTTGGACATGGACCTCCTGACCAGTATATCAGTGTTTTCTACAAGGACTGGAGACCTGGACATGGACCTCTTGACCAGTATATCAATGTCGTCTACAAGGACTGGAGACTTGGGCATGTACCTTTTGACCAGTATATCAATATTGTCCACAAGGACTGGAGACCTGGTCATGGACTTCTTAACCAGTATGTCAATGTTGTCCACAAGGACTGGAGACCTGTACGTGGACCTCCTGACCAGTATATCAGTGTTTTCTACAAGGACTGGAGACCTGGACATGGACCTCTTGACCAGTATATTAATGTAGTCTCCACATAGTCGAGTCTACTGTAACATAGCCAGAGGTTGTCAGAGTACAGCAGAAAATAAGTTCACCATAGGGAATGGAGGACTATGTCTGGATCCAGTAGAGCCACAATGGACGAGGAGGTATCTGGTTGGATCTTTGGGGGGCTTGGTTCCTGCCTCCACTGATACCATTCTCTGACATGTAATGACTTCTCTAGTAATGGTTGTGGTCTCAGTTCTGTTCTGAGGACAACCATTGACCCAAGCCTCAGACATCCTTGCCCTGTCTTCAGAGAAGCCACAGTGTATACTTACTGATGGTCAATCATCACAATGGGCTCCTTGGTACATGAGCCAGTAATGGGGTCTGTTGGGTCAGACTTGGTGCATGTAGTACATGAGATGTTTGGTGTGTAGACCATTGTACAGTCCGGTCCCCTCCTCCTCCTCTGCGCTCCTCATCCCTCCGTCCTTTCCTTCCTTATAATGAGAGAAAAATCATCTTTGTTTTGTAAATCCCTTTTCGGTCTCGGTGTCCAATTTGAGTAGCAGATCGGCGGAGATTTCCCAATCTGCCTGACGTCCTGCTCTCTTTCCTCCTCTGTAGGTTCCCGCTGTTTGATCAACACATAATTTGACTTGTTGTAACTATTTCTTCTTACGATTCCAGTATTGATCTTTCTAAAGTGAACTCTGCTGTAACCTTTTCTGTGAAACTAATATCGGCCTCGACAAATGTTCTAGACCACGGACAAATCAAAGGAAATTGGAGCTCAGCAAGAAAAATGTTCCCCAATTTAAATCCACACGCCGTGCGCTTACTTCTGCCATTGTATGTGACAGTATTGGCCGTATAATGGTGGTGTGAGGGCCGGGGGGCCGACAGGGAACGGGGACATTGCAAGAACTCAGAGGGTAGGGGGCTCAGCTAGATATAGCCTAGGTCTGCCAGAAGGTGAAGGTCTGAGCTGGGGGGCAACCAGAACCCTACAAATAATCAGAACTTACACCAGACCTAAAATACTCACATTATAGACCAGACCCCCAAATACAGTGATGTCACCGCTGCTCTCTAGTATAGGGATAGGCTGTATTTTCAGTGATGTCACCGTTTATCTCTAGTATATGGATAGGCTTTATTCATACCTCCCAACCGTCCTGATTTCCGCGGGACATTCACGATTTCGGGACATTCACGATTTCAGAGTTGAACACATACGCGGCTGAAGCAAGGAGCTGACACAGGTCCTTGCTTCGCCGCTGCTGCCGGCTACTGGCTTGTAGACGCGATGTGATGACGTCACATCGCGTCTACAACTGTGCGCCAGTAAGAGAGAGAGGCGCGCAGAGTGCAGCGAGGGAACGAGGAGAAGGTAAGTGTAATGTGGAGGTGGAACGTGAAACTGGGGGCAGATGAAGGAGAGGACGGCATGACACTGGGGGCAGAGATGTGGGGAGATGAATCTGGGGGCAGAGATGGAGGGCACATGAATCTGGGGGCAGAGATGGAGGGACATGAATCTGGGGGCAGAGATGGGGGGACATGAATCTGGGGGCAGAGATGGAGGGACATGAATCTGGGGGCAGAGATGGAGGGGACATGAATCTGGGGGCAGAGATGGAGGGACATGAATCTGGGGGCAGAGATGGAGGGACATGAATCTGGGGGCAGAGATGGAGGGGACATGAATCTGGGGGCAGAGATGGAGGGACATGAATCTGGGGGCAGAGATGGAGGGGACATGAATCTGGGGGCAGAGATGGGGGGGACATGAAACTGGGGGCAGATGAAGGGTGTATATGAAACTGGGGGAGAGATAGAGGGGGACATATAATTTACGGGCGACTGTAGGAGGATTATACTGTGTGCGGGCACATGAAAAATTAATGAGAATGGGCGGAGTCAACATAAAAGTGGGCAGGGCTAAATTTGTCCCTCTT
The DNA here is from genome assembly GCF_031893055.1 of Leptodactylus fuscus. NCBI lineage: Eukaryota > Metazoa > Chordata > Amphibia > Anura > Leptodactylidae > Leptodactylus > Leptodactylus fuscus. The sequence goes on along the minus strand of NC_134267.1, from coordinate 27,652,314 downwards.
TCGGTTCTTCAAAAGTTGGGAGGTATGTTTATTCTCAGTGATGTCGCCGCTGATCTCTGGTATAGGGATGTCAGTGACTTGTGGCGGTTACCCAGGCTTTACCTTCTCCATACTTTAGGCCTTCCCTCGGATTATCCCAGCTCTGTCCATCTTCTCTCATGACTTCCATCTTTATTTATCGGACCCTTTCTCTTACATAATAAAACCTTCTGTTGTTTCTGATCTCGCTTCGGCCTCCGAGAATCTACGTTTAACTTAAAGGTGAAATCCAAGAATTTTCTCTTTTGTCTTCAATTATTCATGTTATTTTTTTGCATAAAATATTTACAGCCGTTCTCGGGGGTTCTGCGGAAGATTCTGTCAAGTGGAATTATTGTTGACGAGATGTTTATCTGTGAATCTCCTGACTGAACCGGGACACATTGACAGATCCGGGGACGGCGGAGGAAACGTAATTACTCCAAAAGAGAAGAATCCGATCAGATTTATATCTCAAATATATCAATCCGGAAAAGTAACAAAAGCTCAAATATAGAAACAAAGAAATTGTCTACATTGTAAGAACTCAAAACTATATCTGTAGGAAACCACATGTAACATCTACTGCTTGTATATCCTGTGCCACCGGCAGTCCTATGTAACACCACAGATAACACAGTGATAACTCTCTGAGTACAGGTAATGTAGTAGATGTCACCTGCAGTCCTATGTAACACCACAGATAACACAGTGATAACTCTCTGACTACAGATAATGTAGTAGATGTCACCGGCAGTCCTATGTAACACCACAGATAACACAGTGATAACTCTCTGAGTATAGGTAATGTGGTAGATGTCACCGGCAGTCCTATGTAACACCACAGATAACACAGTGATAACTCTCTGAGTACAGGTAATGTAGTAGATGTCACCTGCAGTCCTATGTAACACCGCAGATAACACAGTGATAACTCTCTGAGTACAGGTAATGTAGTAGATGTCACCGGCAGTCCTATGTAACACCACAGATCACACAGTGATACCTCTCTGAGTACAGGTAATGTAGTAGATGTCACCGGCAGTCCTATGTAACACCACAGATAACACAGTGATAACTCTCTGAGTACAGGTAATGTAGTAGATGTCACCGGCAGTCCTATGTAACACCACAGATAACACAGTGATAACTCTCTGAGTACAGGTAATGTAGTAGATGTCACCGGCAGTCCTATGTAACACCACAGATAACACAGTGATAACTCTCTGAGTACAGGTAATGTAGTAGATGTGACCGGCAGTCCTATGTAACACCACAGATAACACAGTGATAACTCTCTGAGTACAGGTAATGTAGTAGATGTGACCGGCAGTCCTATGTAACACCACAGATAACACAGTGATACCTCTCTGAGTACAGGTAATGTAGTAGATGTCACCGGCAGTCCTATGTAACACTACAGATAACACAGTGATAACTCTCTGAGTACAGGTAATGTAGTAGATGTCACCGGCAGTCCTATGTAACACTACAGATAACACAGGGATAACTCTCTGAGTACAGGTAATGTAGTAGATGTCACCTGCAGTCCTATGTAACACCACAGATAACACAGTGATAACTCTCTGAGTACAGGTAATGTAGTAGATGTCACCGGCAGTCCTATGTAACACCATAGATAACACAGTGATAACTCTCTGAGTACAGGTAATGTAGTAGATGTCACCTGCAGTCCTATGTAACACCACAGATAACACAGTGATAACTCTGAGTACAGGTAATGTAGTAGATGTCACCTGCAGTCCTATGTAACACCAGAGATAACACAGTGATAACTCTGAGTACAGGTAATGTAGTAGATGTCACCGGCAGTCCTATGTAACATCTCTCGTCTCCTTCTATAGTTCCTGTACCGCAGTTACATTCTCGGCTCTGCTACATCTGTATTCATCCCCTGTAACACAACAAGTTCATGCGGCTAATAAATAATGGATGGGCCTCATTGTGGTTATTAATGGCTTCAGGTCTGAACTCCCAGAAATAATTAGGTTGAAAATAAGGAATTAGGAAAAAAAACTTATTTAGAAGAAGAGATGAAGTTTCTTTATTATACAATCGCCTCCAACTTTACAGGAAATAATGAGTTTCCTGAGTATCCGGCATGTGACGTCTCTAGCCACAGACTATGTATCAGGGCGCCCCCTGGTGAGTCTCACAGCCCCTTCCTCAGCTGCTATAAGTAAGTGAACCCCTTACACTGGACTCTTGTGGGAAATATGCAAATAAGTCCTACTTGGTGGAAAAGGGAGAACTTACTCTAGCGCCACCTTTTGGATGGAGCTCCTTATAGCTCAATGCCTGCTTTTTCTAGAATCTAGTGGCATGGTGGGAGATTAGAGTGCTGATAAGGGGTAATAACCCAGAAATAGCTGCTGCTGTCTATTGGTGAGGAGCAAACCTTTGGTAGTCTAGCCGGAGAACAGCCCGGAGTTTAGGTTTCTGATCCCTGCTCTAGCACTACCTTATGGAAAGTCTATCCCTATAGATCAATGCCTGTTTTTCTAAAACCTAGTGACGTGAACTGGGATTAAGGAAAATGGATGAGAACACCAAGACCTCATCCCAACTGTGCGGCCTGGTGGAGGAGGCATCATGGTCTGGGTTGGAGGGGTTTTGAGTTTTAGGATCCTGACAGGGGGGGCTTCATGATCGGGCTGACATTAAGGCCTCAGGATCTGGACTCATGGTGGAGGGGGCACCCTGATTTTGGTTGGAGGGGCTTTGATGTCTCCTTGTTATCAGTAAGGGAATGATAATACCTACGGTGCATTTTGTACATCTTCCAGGAGAAAGTAAGAGCAGCCGTCCATGACCTAAATCTGAAGACAATACCCAAATCCTACGAGGAACTCTGCTACAGAATGGCCGGTGACGATGATTTGTGTCTTGGAACAGCCATTAAGAGTCCTGACCCTCTGGAGATGCCGTGACCTGAAGAGGACGTTACACACAAGGCATCCCGAAAATAACACTGTCCAAGTGCGGAAATCTTCACCGCAGGTACGGGAGAGGATTTGAGCGGCGACTGCTGATCAACGGGAAATAAAGCTTGTTATTGCTTAGATACAGCAGCTCAGCAAAAATATCACGTGTAACAGGATTAGATACACAGCTCAGCAGTCCCAGTAACTACATGGAAGCGGAATAGTCAATGGCGGTGCCGGAGCACAGGACTCGGAGAATTCGCCACCATTGTCCCATTGTCTTACAAACCTTCTCTCCTCGTGTTGTTGGGTCTTCTATACGCGGATCGGCGATACATTATTAATGGCGTCCGATAATCATCACCGAGCAACCAACGATCTGCGGAGCCTCAGACTGCGAGGACATGAATGATAAAGGTGACATCACCAAACATCAAAGAGACGGAGGAACTTTACTGATACGGCCGTGTGAAGAACCCGCAACGGTTACTAAGCAACAACAAGGAGTGTAACATAAATATTAACGGGAAAACTTCAGCCGCGGCCGACAACAATGAAAGGAAACGAGAGCAGGCTGACAACCGGGACATGGAAATAGTGATATATCTAATCTCTAGTATATAGATAGGCTGTATACTCAGTGATGTCACCGCTGATCTCTAGTATATACATAGGCTGTATTCTCAGTGATGTCACCGCTGATCTCTAGTATATGGATAGGCTGTATTCTCAGTGATGTCACCGCTGATCTCTAGTATATGGATAGGCTGTATTCTCAGTGATGTCACCGCTGATCTCTAGTATAGGGATAGGCTGTATTCTCAGTGATGTCACCGCTGATCTCTAGTATATACATAGGCTGTATTCTCAGTGATGTCACCGCTGATCTCTAGTATATACATAGGCTGTATTCTCAGTGATGTCACCGCTGATCTCTAGTATATGGATAGGCTGTATTCTCAGTGATGTCACCGCTGATCTCTAGTATATGGATAGGCTGTATTCTCAGTGATGTCACCGCTGATCTCTAGTATATGGATAGGCTGTATTCTCAGTGATGTCACCGCTGATCTCTAGTATATGGATAGGCTGTATTCTCAGTGATGTCACCGCTGATCTCTAGTATATACATAGGCTGTATTCTCAGTGATGTCACCGCTGATCTCTAGTATATGGATAGGCTGTATTCTCAGTGATGTCACCGCTGATCTCTAGTATATACATAGGCTGTATTCTCAGTGATGTCACCGCTGATCTCTAGTATAGGGATAGGCTGTATTCTCAGTGATGTCACCACTGATCTCTAGTATAGGGATAGGCTGTATTCTCAGTGATGTCACCGCTGATCTCTAGTATAAGGACAGGCTGTATTCTCAGTGATGTCACCGCTGATCTCTAGTATATGGATAGGCTGTATTCTCAGTGATGTCACTGCTGCTCTCTAGTATATGGATAGGCTGTATTCTCAGTGATGTCACCGCTGATCTCTAGTATATACATAGGCTGTATTCTCAGTGATGTCACCGCTGATCTCTAGTATATGGATAGGCTGTATTCTCAGTGATGTCACCGCTGATCTCTAGTATATGGATAGGCTGTATTCTCAGTGATGTCACCGCTGATCTCTAGTATATAGATAGGCTGTATACTCAGTGATGTCACCGCTGATCTCTAGTATATACATAGGCTGTATTCTCAGTGATGTCACCGCTGATCTCTAGTATATGGATAGGCTGTATTCTCAGTGATGTCACCGCTGATCTCTAGTATATGGATAGGCTGTATTCTCAGTGATGTCACCGCTGATCTCTAGTATAGGGATAGGCTGTATTCTCAGTGATGTCACCGCTGATCTCTAGTATATACATAGGCTGTATTCTCAGTGATGTCACCGCTGATCTCTAGTATATACATAGGCTGTATTCTCAGTGATGTCACCGCTGATCTCTAGTATATGGATAGGCTGTATTCTCAGTGATGTCACCGCTGATCTCTAGTATATGGATAGGCTGTATTCTCAGTGATGTCACCGCTGATCTCTAGTATATGGATAGGCTGTATTCTCAGTGATGTCACCGCTGATCTCTAGTATATGGATAGGCTGTATTCTCAGTGATGTCACCGCTGATCTCTAGTATATACATAGGCTGTATTCTCAGTGATGTCACCGCTGATCTCTAGTATATGGATAGGCTGTATTCTCAGTGATGTCACCGCTGATCTCTAGTATATACATAGGCTGTATTCTCAGTGATGTCACCGCTGATCTCTAGTATAGGGATAGGCTGTATTCTCAGTGATGTCACCACTGATCTCTAGTATAGGGATAGGCTGTATTCTCAGTGATGTCACCGCTGATCTCTAGTATAAGGACAGGCTGTATTCTCAGTGATGTCACCGCTGATCTCTAGTATATGGATAGGCTGTATTCTCAGTGATGTCACTGCTGCTCTCTAGTATATGGATAGGCTGTATTCTCAGTGATGTCACCGCTGATCTCTAGTATATACATAGGCTGTATTCTCAGTGATGTCACCGCTGATCTCTAGTATATGGATAGGCTGTATTCTCAGTGATGTCACCGCTGATCTCTAGTATATGGATAGGCTGTATTCTCAGTGATGTCACCGCTGATCTCTAGTATATGGATAGGCTGTATTCTCAGTGATGTCACCGCTGATCTCTAGTATATGGATAGGCTGTATTCTCAGTGATGTCACCGCTGATCTCTAGTATATACATAGGCTGTATTCTCAGTGATGTCACCGCTGATCTCTAGTATAGGGATAGGCTGTATTCTCAGTGATGTCACCACTGATCTCTAGTATATGGATAGGCTGTATTCTCAGTGATGTCACCGCTGATCTCTAGTATAAGGACAGGCTGTATTCTCAGTGATGTCACCGCTGATCTCTAGTATATGGATAGGCTGTATTCTCAGTGATGTCACCGCTGATCTCTAGTATAGGGATAGGCTGTATTCTCAGTGATGTCACCGCTGATCTCTAGTATATAGATAGGCTGTATTCTCAGTGATGTCACCGCTGATCTCTAGTATATAGATAGGCTGTATTCTCAGTGATGTCACCGCTGATCTCTAGTATATAGATAGGCTGTATTCTCAGTGATGTCACCGCTGATCTCTATTATATATATAGGCTGTATTCTCAGTGATGTCACCGCTGATCTCTAGTATAGGGATAGGCTGTATTCTCAGTGATGTCACCGCTGATCTCTAGTATAGGGATAGGCTGTATTCTCAGTGATGTCACCGCTGATCTCTAGTATATGGATAGGCTGTATTCTCAGTGATGTCACCGCTGATCTCTAGTATACGGATAGGCTGTATTCTCAGTGATGTCACCACTGATCTCTAGTATATACATAGGCTGTATTCTCAGTGATGTCACCGCTGATCTCTAGTATAAGGACAGGCTGTATTCTCAGTGATGTCACCGCTGATCTCTAGTATAGGGATAGGCTGTATTCTCAGTGACGTCACCGCTGATCTCTAGTATATGGATAGGCTGTATTCTGTGACGTCACCGCTGATCTCTAGTATATGGATAGGCTGTATTCTCAGTGATGTCACCGCTGATCTCTAGTATATAGATAGGCTGTATTCTCAGTGATGTCACCGCTGATCTCTAGTATAGGGATAGGCTGTATTCTCAGTGATGTCACCGCTGATCTCTAGTATAGGGATAGGCTGTATTCTCAGTGATGTCACCGCTGATCTCTAGTATATGGATAGGCTGTATTCTCAGTGATGTCACCGCTGATCTCTAGTATAGGGATAGGCTGTATTCTCAGTGATGTCACCGCTGATCTCTAGTATAGGGATAGGCTGTATTCTCAGTGATGTCACCGCTGATCTCTAGTATATGGATAGGCTGTATTCTCAGTGATGTCACCGCTGATCTCTAGTATATACATAGGCTGTATTCTCAGTGATGTCACCGCTGATCTCTAGTATAAGGACAGGCTGTATTCTCAGTGATGTCACCGCTGATCTCTAGTATATGGATCGGCTGTATTCTCAGTGACGTCACCGCTGATCTCTAGTATATGGATCGGCTGTATTCTCAGTGATGTCACCGATGATCTCTAGTTTAGGGATAGGCTGTATTCTCAGTGACGTCACCGCTGATCTCTAGTATATGGATCGGCTGTATTCTCAGCGATGTCACCGCTGATCTCTAGTATATAGATAGGCTGTATTCTCAGTGATGTCACCGCTGATCTCTAGTATAGGGATAGGCTGTATTCTCAGTGATGTCACCGCTGATCTCTAGTATAGGGATAGGCTGTATTCTCAGTGATGTCACCGCTGATCTCTAGTATATAGATAGAAGAAGAAGAGAAGTATCCAGGTCTGACAGAGACAACCTCAGACCAAGGTCAACCTATGACTAAAACTAATCCAGTGCTACAAATTACTCTGAATGTGAATGTACAATCCAAAAGCATCAAACTGATCACGTTCTAGACCCCTAATAATAACCAGAGCTGAGAGGACACAAAAACTGCGCAGAAGGGAGAAAAACAAAAGCCAAGTAGAAATATTTTATCTCCCCATCCAAATATAGAACGACCGACTGCTACAAAGTAACAAGAAAAAACAGAAAGATCTAATAATTAGAGATGAGCGAACAGTAAAATATTTGTTATTCGTTTCGGATAGCCGCTCAATATTCGATTGAATATCGAACCCCATTATAGTCTATGGGGGAAAATGCTTCGTTTCAGGGGATCCCACCATTCGACTCAGGAGGGTCACCAAGTCCACTATGACACCCCAGGAAATGATGCCAACACCTCTGCAATGCAACTGGGACAGCAGGGGAAGCATGTCTGGGGGCATCTAACACGCCCAAGTCACTGTTTTACCCCAACATCACAGCCTAACAACTACACACTTTCCACACTCAAAAAATCCTCTATCAAAGTGGGAAAATACCTGGAAACCTTCTTTACTCCCCAAATGGATGGACAGAAACCCAAATTTAAGTTCAACAAACAGTAACAAGCACCCCTTTAAATCACGTTCCCAATGACAACCACAGATGGAATAGGCAATGGGAAATCCAACAGTATCCACCCTAAACTGTCATTGTGGATGTGAGTGTGAGTGTGAGTGTGTGTGTGTGTGTGTGTGTGAGTGTGTGTGATGTGGTAAGACCTTCCAAAATTCACTTCTCTAGCCCTTAACATGAGCCCTTCCAAACAAAGTTACAGGCCCTTAAAGGGATTCTACCATTAAAACATATTTTTTCTAATGACCACTTCAGAATAGCCTTAAGAAAGGCTATTCGTCTCCTACCTTTTGATGTGATCTCCGCCGCGCCGGTCATCCGAAATACCGTTTTTTCCTGGTATGCTAATGAGTGTCCGGCAGCAATGAGGGCGGGCCCCAGCGCTCTTACGCCAATGGAGGCGTCCGCACTACTGCCGGCACTGGGAAGTCCAGCCACGCCTTCTTCCTGATCTGCCTCCTCCCCTTCTGTGTCCTCTTCTTTCATCGTCATGGGTGACGCATGTGCAGTCAGCTCTGACAGCGAGACCCTGTTAGAGCCGACTGAGCGTACCGGCCGGCGGCCATATTTGCGAGACCGCAATTGCGCAGTATGCTCCGCAAAGTATTTGCCAAACAGAGTGTACTGCACATGCTCAGTAAGGTCCGTACAGCCCTCCGACACGTGAGTGAACTCATCCATGCGTCGGAGGGCTGTACATACCTTACTGAGCATGCGCAAACGGTATTCGCTCATCTCTACTAATAATGTACCAAAAAGCAGTGATGGGAAAATAATAACTACACCGCATGATACAACTACTCCTAACAGACTCAACAGTACGATAGTATTATAGTAGTTATATTCTTGTACATAGGAGTAGTATTATAGTAGTTATATTCTTGTACATAGGAGTAGTATTATAGTAGTTATATTCTTGTATATAGGAGCAGAATTATAGTAGTTATATTCTTGTACATAGGAGTAGTATTATAGTAGTTATATTCTTGTACATAGGAGTAGTATTATAGTAGTTATATTCTTGTACATAGGAGCAGAATTATAGTAGTTATATTCTTGTACATAGGTGTAGTATTAGAGTAGTTATATTCTTGTACATAGGTGTAGTATTAGAGTAGTTATATTCTTGTATATAGGAGCAGAATTATAGTAGTTATATTCTTGTACATAGGAGGTAGTATTATAGTAGTTATATTCTTGTACATAGGAGTAGTATTATAGTAGTTATATTCTTGTACATAAGAGTAGTATTATAGTAGTTATATTCTTGTACATAGGAGCAGTATTATAGTAGTTATATTCTTGTACATAGGAGGTAGTATTATAGTAGTTATATTCTTGTACATAGGAGCAGTATTATAGTAGTTATATTCTTGTACATAGGAGTAGTATTATAGTAGTTATATTCTTGTACATAGGAGCAGTATTATAGTAGTTATATTCTTGTACATAGGAGTAGTATTATAGTAGTTATATTCTTGTATATAGGAGTAGTATTATAGTAGTTATATTCTTGTACATAGGTGCAGTATTATAGTAGTTATATTCTTGTACATAGGAGGTAGTATTATAGTAGTTATATTCCTGTACATAGGAGCAGTATTATAGTAGTTATATTCTTGTACATAGGAGGTAGTATTATAGTAGTTATATTCTTGTACATAGGAGTAGTATTATAGTAGTTATATTCTTGTACATAGGAGCAGTATTATAGTAGTTATATTCTTGTACATAGGAGGTAGTATTATAGTAGTTATATTCTTGTACATAGGTGCAGTATTATAGTAGTTATATTCTTGTACATAGGGGCAGTATTATAGTAGTTATATTCTTGTACATAGGAGTAGTATTATAGTAGTTATATTCTTGTACATAGGAGCAGTATTATAGTAGTTATATTCTTGTACATAGGAGGTAGTATTATAGTAGTTATATTCTTGTACATAGGAGCAGTATTATAGTAGTTATATTCTTGTACATAGGAGGTAGTATTATAGTAGTTATATTCTTGTATATAGGAGCAGTACTATAGTAGTTATATTCTTGTACATAGGAGGTAGTATTATAGTAGTTATATTCTTGTACATAGGAGCAGTATTATAGTAGTTATATTCTTGTACATAGGTGCAGTATTATAGTAGTTATATTCTTGTACATAGGAGGTAGTATTATAGTAGTTATATTCCTGTACATAGGAGCAGTATTATAGTAGTTATATTCTTGTACATAGGAGGTAGTATTATAGTAGTTATATTCTTGTACATAGGAGCAGTATTATAGTAGTTATATTCTTGTACATAGGAGGTAGTATTATAGTAGTTATATTCTTGTATATAGGAGCAGTACTATAGTAGTTATATTCTTGTACATAGGAGGTAGTATTATAGTAGTTATATTCTTGTATATAGGAGCAGTACTATAGTAGTTATATTCTTGTACATAGGAGGTAGTATTATAGTAGTTATATTCTTGTACATAGGAGCAGTATTATAGTAGTTATATTCTTGTACATAGGTGCAGTATTATAGTAGTTATATTCTTGTACATAGGAGGTAGTATTATAGTAGTTATATTCTTGTACATAGGAGCAGTATTATAGTAGTTATATTCTTGTACATAGGAGGTAGTATTATAGTAGTTATATTCTTGTACATAGGAGCAGTATTATAGTAGTTATATTCTTGTACATAGGAGGTAGTATTATAGTAGTTATATTCTTGTATATAGGAGCAGTACTATAGTAGTTATATTCTTGTACATAGGAGCAGTATTATAGTAGTTATATTCTTGTACATAGGAGGTAGTATTATAGTAGTTATATTCTTGTATATAGGAGCAGTACTATAGTAGTTATATTCTTGTACATAGGAGGTAGTATTATAGTAGTTATATTCTTGTACATAGGAGCAGTATTATAGTAGTTATATTCTTGTACATAGGTGCAGTATTATAGTAGTTATATTCTTGTACATAGGAGGTAGTATTATAGTAGTTATATTCCTGTACATAGGAGCAGTATTATAGTAGTTATATTCTTGTACATAGGAGGTAGTATTATAGTAGTTATATTCTTGTACATAGGAGCAGTATTATAGTAGTTATATTCTTGTACATAGGAGGTAGTATTATAGTAGTTATATTCTTGTATATAGGAGCAGTACTATAGTAGTTATATTCTTGTACATAGGAGGTAGTATTATAGTAGTTATATTCTTGTATATAGGAGCAGTACTATAGTAGTTATATTCTTGTACATAGGAGGTAGTATTATAGTAGTTATATTCTTGTACATAGGAGCAGTATTATAGTAGTTATATTCTTGTACATAGGTGCAATATTATAGTAGTTATATTCTTGTACATAGGAGGTAGTATTATAGTAGTTATATTCTTGTACATAGGAGCAGTATTATAGTAGTTATATTCTTGTACATAGGAGGTAGTATTATAGTAGTTATATTCTTGTACATAGGAGCAGTATTATAGTAGTTATATTCTTGTACATAGGAGGTAGTATTATAGTAGTTATATTCTTGTATATAGGAGCAGTACTATAGTAGTTATATTCTTGTACATAGGAGGTAGTATTATAGTAGTTATATTCTTGTACATAGGAGCAGTATTATAGTAGTTATATTCTTGTACATAGGTGCAGTATTATAGTAGTTATATTCTTGTACATAGGAGGTAGTATTATAGTAGTTATATTCCTGTACATAGGAGCAGTATTATAGTAGTTATATTCTTGTACATAGGAGGTAGTATTATAGTAGTTATATTCTTGTACATAGGAGCAGTATTATAGTAGTTATATTCTTGTACATAGGAGGTAGTATTATAGTAGTTATATTCTTGTACATAGGTGCAGTATTATAGTAGTTATATTCTTATACATAGGAGCAGTATTATAGTAGTTCTCCTGTGAGATATGTTACTGCAGTGATTCCTCCCGCTACGGTATATACTGTCTCTATTCCTCTATATGATGCTGCTTTGTATAGTGCTTGGTTTTGCTTCCTGTTATTACTAGATTATACATATGCGGTATTATACAGTGTCTGTGATGACATTTTAGGGCTGTCACCTCGATGACCTTTAACTCATTGATTTCTTTTAATCAGGTGATAATATTAAGTTTACTGTTCCAATAAAGCAGAGGAAGAAATTCAATGACATTCAGTCCATTTGGGGATTGGATCCGACCTATAAAGCTGAACATGAGAAGATATTTTTGTGGCAAAATTTAATAAGCAGATCTGATCATAATACTTTATGTCACAGTCCGGATGTGCAGATTGTCGCTGAGCTGTTTATGAGCCCTAGTGGAGGGGGCGCCGTGTGCACCTGTGGTAAATTAAGAAATGTTAGGCCTGGACTATGCAACAGTCTCCATTAAAGGGCCAGTGCTTTGCTAATTCTGCCTAGAGGCCACAAACATGGAAGCCCAACCCTAGAACCGGCCGTCTATATCTGACCTGCTCGCTGCTGCTCCACCCGCTGCCATGAGTTTTAGGAGAAATCATAAATTTTGGTGAAATTTTTTACCAATTGTAATTTTTTTTTGTAATGTAAGTGACTGTCTAATAAATGTTAGTGTACGGCCCCATGAGGACAAGTGTGCCCTCCGAGGGGTCTCCAATGCTCCTCCAATGCGCAGGTTCTATCTGGCGCCTGTATCAGACCTGAATGGATTGAGATCACTCAGATGTCATGAGTGTCATCTTAGTACATTCTGTTTTAAAACTGCCCCCTCCCCCAACTTACCCCCTTGTCTGTTGTGTGTATGAGCCCTAAATCTGCGCCCACTGGTCTGAATTATGGACAACATTTGCTCCACTTTTTGCCATGGGCAGTGGGAATAGACACCTGATGACTTGTAACAATGTTGCGATTTAGTCGTCAATCTCCTTCTCCACTTCTAAGAGTCTGTCCATTGCCCGTAGCCTTATATGTGCTGGTCCTCCGTGGGTTAATGAGGTCACTGGAGTTTCTACATGGTCCCCTGTAAGGTTCTTCTTGGTCTTCTGGTCCGACCTCTGGTTCCTGGGATGTATTGAGGGGCAGGACGTAGTTCCACATGGAGTTCTGTCCTGTATGCAGGGGCCCTTCAAATACCAATACCCCTCTGTCCTCCGCTCCATGGACACTGCACCTTTTCTGAACTTTGCTCCATAGCCAGGACATCGGGAGCAACAAGAAGAGCATGAAGTCAGCAGTGGTAATTGGTATTTACATGGGTGTGGGGTCTGAGTGATGGGTCTGAGTGATGGGTCTGGGGTTTGAGTGATGGGTCTGGGGTCTGAGTGATGGGTCTGAGTGATGGGTCTGGTGTTTGAGTGATGGGTTTGGGGTCTGAGTGATGGGTCTGGGGTTTGAGTGATGGGTCTGGGGTCTGAGTGATGGGTCTGGGGTTTGAGTGATGGGTCTGGGGTCTGAGTGATGGGTCTGGGGTCTGAGTGATGGGTCTGGGGTTTGTGTGATGGGCCTGAGTGATGGGTCTGGGGTTTGAGTGATGGGTCTGGTGTCTGAGTTATGGGTCTGGGGTTTGAGTGATGGGTCTGGGGTTTGAGTGATGGGTCTGGTGTCTGAGTTATGGGTCTGGGGTTTGAGTGATGGGTCTGGGCTTTGAGTGATGGGTCTTCTCTACAGTCTGAATTATCCATATCTGATATGTTGCATCAAAATAACAATATCTGTCGTAATTGTGGGGTCTGATCAATTTTTTTGATCTAGATGGAAGTAATCAGTATTTATAAGTAAGGGTCTTACCCCCATCATCACCGATTCCCCATCACTGCCGCTGCGATGGCTCCCAGTCCCTGCTGCGCTCCCCTCCCTAGTCCCATTCTGACATGACTCAGCCAATCACATATCATTCCTGTTTACACAGCTCTCCTATTATTCTTCTGATGTCAGTTTTAACTGTCAGTCTAGAATTTTGTTCATGAACCATGAAGCTCAGGATGAACCACGTAGAGCTCAAGTATTTCTACAGTATATAAAGCCCAGACATCAGTGGCTATACGTGAAGAGATGGTTGGGGTCTTTAGGGGGTCATGTAAGGTTTTCAGCTGATGTCGAGTCTGCTCTCCATCAGGATTGGGCCATGATGAGCATTTGAAGTTGCCCGCCTGGCTGTGTATTGTTCGGCCATTGTTCGGTGCTGGCTGTCACCCCAATGTTGCGGGCTCCCTGGATTCCTGCCTGTGATCAGTCTGTGGCTGAGAACCGCTGCCCATAATCACTTAGGAGCCTTAATTTATGGAGCACATAATGGAGGCTTCAGCCGTCGTAAATCCTCCCGCGGCCGCTGTAATGATCCTTAAATGATTTTCTAACAGGAGATCAGAAGACCCGGCTGATCCCAGGCCTGGCACTGCGATAGGTGACAAGACGGAGCCGACCTGCTGTCTCTATAATGATGCCGCGTCTTGAGGAGCCACACAATGAATGTGACAGGAGCAGAGAGATAAGATGATGCTTGTACCAATGAGGAAAGTCGCCATCACTCAGGGAAACATTGGCGCAGGAAGTCTGATACTTACCTCTGATAGTTTATGTCATCCATGTAGGAATATCCAACTGCACAAAGTCCTGAGAATGTATCAGGCAGGTGACAGGTACCCGGGCCGAGGATTGTCCTGACCAGGGATACAGCTGCCATATTGGCTGGCGGGGCTCGGATCCATGTCAGTGCTGGGTATCAACATCAAGTAACAAGGCTGTGGGGAAGAAAGGGAAGAAGGACAATGCTGCTGCCAATGGGAGAGGGACAAGAAGGGGGACAATGCTGCTGCCAATAGGTGAGGGACGGGAAGGGGACATTGCTGCTGCCAATGGGAGAGGGACAATAAGGGGGACAATGCCGCTGCCAATGGAAGAGGGATGGGAAGGGGAACACAATGCTGCAGCCAATGGGAGAGGGACGGGAAGGGCGACAATGCCGCTGCCAATGGAAGAGGGATGGGAAGGGGAACACAATGCTGCAGCCAATGGGAGAGGGACGGGAAGGGCGACAATGCTGTTGCCAATGGGAGAGGGACGGGAAGGGCGACAATGCCGCTGCCAATGGAAGAGGGATGGGAAGGGGAACACAATGCTGCTGCCAATGGGAGAGGGATGGGAAGGGGGACAATGCTGCTGCCAATGGGAGAGGGATGGGAAGGGGGACAATGCTGCTGCCAATGGGAGAGGGATGGAAAGGGGGGCATTGCTGCTGCCAATGGAATAAGAACAATAAGGGGAACAATGCTGCTGCCAATTGGAAAAGGGCAAAACGGGACAATGCTGCTGCCAATAGGAGTGGAACAATAAGGGGGACAATGCTGCTGCCAATGAGAGAGGGATAGGAAGGGGGACAATGCTGCTGCCAATAGGAGTGGAACAATAAGGGGGACAATGCTGCTGCCAATGAGAGAGGGATAGGAAGGGGGACAATGCTGCTGCCAATGGAAGAGGGATGGTAAGGGGGACAATGCTGCTGCCAATGGGAGAAGGGCAATAAGGCGGACAATGCTCCTGCCAATGGGAGATGGATGGGAAGGGGGACAATTCTGCTTTCCTTGGGTGAAACATCATAAGGGGGATGTTGGGGGAGGGGTTGTAACAAAACTATCCAGACACTAGATCGATTTGTGCTGATGTGTTCACCTCACAAAGGATTGGATTCAATTGTAACAAACCCTCAGCTGTGAGAAGTCTTAGGTCTGTGCGGTGTTCAGACTCTGGTTTCCATTCACAGACAGTGGGCAGAGATCTTACACATGATGAGGAGTGAAAGCGACCACCTACTTGATGACATCACTAGACGGGTATGGGGGAGGGTCTTTCCTGATATTGGGGCTCCTGTAATTGAGATCAGTAATTTGTCCATTTCCTCCACTGATTATCTGCCATTCCCTGACAACAATTTTCGCACAACAATAAATAGTTGTCAGACTCCATTGTTTGCGATCAGGTAACAGGTGCACAGGGTCATGTGACAGCTAAGCCCCGCCCAGAGTGTGTAATATATGTATATATAATAGTACATCTCCATCCCAGCGGTCTCATCCCTGCTCCTCTTCCTGGGGACCCGGGGGTCTGCTGGGAGGGGGCACTACATAGGGGACACACAGACAGGACGGGCCTGGATTCTGCTCACCCCCATTTTTCCCTGCTCCTGTTTACGGTCGTCTTTTATCCCAGAATAAAGACTGCAGAGCTGCGCTCATTCTGAGACCCCCAGCTGACTACAAAGGGAATGACTGATACAAAGTTTCAGCCAATAAATCAAAGCATCGGGCGCAGGTATCAGAGGAAAGAATCTCCGGAACCAGATCATCTGAAATTAATGAATCCCCCTCCTCCCCCCGCAGGTGACGTCACCGCACCCCCAACATGTCACAAAGCAACAATCTGAGCTGTAAATGAGCAAAGGACAGGCTCCGACTGCTGCAGCCCCTGGCGTCTTGTCCATAGGGGTCACCCTCTATATACAGCAGGTACTCGCAGCAGAAATGTGCACCTATTACCGGGGGCTGCTGCACCAAAGGGGGTGGTCCTGTCTACATAATGACGATGGTAGCAGATGACATCCCCTCTATAAGGCAGGCGGCTTAACCTTTCATATGTCTTGATCAATAGCCTAAGTCACCTAACAAAGTGAGGGGGCACCCTATGCAGGGCCGCACCTCTAATGAGGCGACCTGAGGCGGTCGCTTCGGGCGGCACAAGGGAGGGGGCGGCGCACGGGCGACTTTTTTTTTTTTTTACTTCGAACCAGCGCAGGAGGTATCAGCGTGCGTCCGCGGCCTAGTGACACCGCCTACGCAGACGTCAGCCTGCAGGAGAAGAGGATCACGGAGGAGCAACAACAAGATCGGTAAGTATAAAACTTCTTTTTTTGTTTTATAATAGGCCACTACCTGCTGGAGCATCTCCAGCAGGTAGCGGCCTATTTACCTACCTCCCCAGACCTGCTCACTGCCGCACCTGCTTCCCCTTGTACTATAGGCCGCGGAGGCCGGCAGTGAGTAGGCCCGGGTAGGCCGCGATCCCACTACCGCCATTATTATACCCGGGGTCTTTTCAGACCTCCGAGTATAATAAGCGGAGCCCCAGGGGAGGTGAGGGAACATAATAAACAATGTTACTTACCTCTCCGGGATCCGATGTTACTCCTAGCAGGCTTCGGGCCTATATGGTAATGCCCAGACGTCACGTGGTCTGGAATATTACCATATAGGCCCAAAGCCTGCCCTAGCAGTACCATATAGGCCCGAAGCCTGTGCTAGTAGTAATACCCTGTTACTGCTAACACAGGCTTTGGCCATTATGGTACTGCTAGGGCAGGCTTTGGGCCTATATGGTAATATTCCAGACCACGTGATGTCTGGGCATTACCATATAGGCCCGAAGCCTGCCAGCATTAAAGAGGACCTTTCATGGGTTTGGGCACAGGCAGTTTTATATACCGCTGGAAAGCTGACAGTGTGCTGAATTCAGTGCACTGTCGGCGTTCCCGATCTGTGCCCCGGGTGAAGAGCTATTGGTGCCGGTACCGTAACTCTTCACAGTCAGAAGGGCGTTCCTGACAGTCTGACGGGGGGGGGGGGGGGCGTCTTTCGATCGTCCGCCTCAGGCAGCAGAGAGGCTAGGTTCACCACTGACCCTATGACACCCCAATGTTACCACCATAACATGACCCCCACAGCAGAGGCGTGAAGGCTTGTAGTCCCAAACCTTACATAAGTTAATAGTACAGGTAAGTGTTATTATAGTGCTACATTATTAGAGAGACAGATGGCTCCTGACATTCACTCTGAATCTCTGACGAATCTGTCATGCTACAACAAGACAGACTGCGACTCACAGAGGTGTCATATTACAGATCACAAAGGAAGTCTATGGAAAGGGGAAGCGTGAGCAGGAGTGGAGACACAGAAAAAGACTGCAGAAGCTAGTTGGTAAGTTTCTATCTCACCTCTAGGGTTTCATTGACGTTCATACAGCTTAGTAGTTCTCTATAAGGACCTGTATGCAGAAGATTAGGAAGCAGATTCTTCTCTACTCACTGTGTATGAGAAATATCAGCGGTCGCCAGCTCAGGGAGAACTAAGAATGAGAGGGAAGGGAAAACTGCTAATAATCCTATAATGAGCGGATGTAGTGTGATTCCTCACATGTGCACCCTGGACTATAAGGTTATACTCGGCATCTGGCAAGATGTTACTCAATGTCTTGCCTAGTCATGTCTGCTTACTCTATAGGATCAGCTAAAACTCCATTGTGACATAGTCTTTATCAGAGCTGCGGGTTTGTTCACTCTCGGCAGTCCTCTCTGAGGTGGGCACTTCTCTGTCCTGATAGTTTGTTACAATGTATCAGTGCATGTATCTCTGCTTGCTGTCAGTGACCGGCCGCCACCATCACATTACACTCGGTACATCTCCGAGCGCGCTGGCCCTTTAAACTTGTGCGTTGCAGAAGTAGGTTAGCCGAGCCCAGGGGGCAGGGATGTGCAGGACATACATCGCCTTCCGCAGACACCTGACCCAACAATTAAACAGGAGGAGAACTGAGGTCCGTTCAGTCTCCAGATCATTAATCAGTGGATTATGGCGAATGGCGGTATTATAGCGCGCACTCCCTGATCCCCTGCTCAGTAAAGAGCCTCCTGCGACCTCGGCTAGGAAAATCACCGCAATCTATAAAGTTTGGCAAGCTCCCTTTAATTAACTGTCAGGAGTTGCATCTCGCCGCCGCTCGCTACATTGATCATAATAAGCAATTTACCAAATAAGGAGAGCACAGCGGCCGTAGCGCGGTATTAATTAACGACAATTAATTATTAATACTAGAAAAACTTCATTATCTTCTGTCTGCAGGTGCTGCTCTCACCGCTACAGGGGAGGCTTTACATACGGCGACGCACGAAGACTCCCCGTAGGATTCCGATTGTTTTACATATCTAATTAGTCTTCGCTGGCGCATATGGTTCTCGTTCCGCAGAGCGCAGCGATATCGTCGTCCTATTTATATTAATGAGGTGTCAGCCAAAATCCTACAACAACGACACAAAGTCTTCTTCACATAATCCGCCATTGTGTCCTGATACCCTGCGCTAAACTCTGCTGCGGAGGAGGAGAGTCAGTGACATAAACAGCGACACCCCGGCCGTAAGCCCCTGTTCGCACAGTGCAGGATCCAGGAGTGGAGAGCAAATAAAACAAAAAAAAAACCTCTGTAGAGATTGACGCTATTTCTGATCCACACCTAGTATTGGATCCTGCAGTCCCATGTAACACCTCAGTGATAACTCTCTGACAGTGGCAGAAGTGCCGGGGTGGCGGCGGTAGCGGCTGTCACAGGGGCCGGGGCCCTAAGGGTGCTGATGCCAGTATGGCCCAGTATGTCATGTGTAGGGGTTGTCAGGACAAAGACTGGCCACAGGACCCGGGCGCCTTGTAGTTACTAAGTGGACCATGAAGTCCTCTGTATAGTAAAGTAGAGTCAGATGTGAGGCCGTTTATGCAAGAGATAAAGCTGGGCCCAAACTGGGTCATGTGACAGGACAAAGACCCCGAGCACAGCAGCAAGTCTACAACACAATGGCCGATAAAGAGAAGAACCGCAGTGTTATAAGTCACATGGAGGGTTATAGCACCCCAGCCAGGGTCACATGGAGGATTATAATGGCCCAGACAGAATAACATGCAGGGTTGTAACGGCCCAGATAGGGTCACATGGAGGGTTGTGTAACAGCCCAAAAAGAGTCACATGGAGGGTTGTAACGGCCCAGATAGAGTCACATGGAGGCAGCGCCGCACCTCCCATGAGGCGACCTGAAGCTATGCCAGGGCCCCAGGGAGGGCGGCATTTTTGCTTACCTAAGCCAGTCCAGGACAAGCCGTCCTGGGCTAGCTTAGCACCGAATGGTGGATTGGGGAGGCCGCCCCTCACGCTCAGTCAGAGAGCAGGTCCTCTCCCTGCCTGCGAATGCCGCTAAGCCCCGCCCCCTTTGCTTCACCCCCTTCACTCCGTCCCGCCTCCTTCGCTCCGCCACATCCCCTCTGCTCCGCCCCCTCCTCCCAGGAGGGGGGGGCGGCTTTCTGTAGTCCGCCTCGGGTGGCAAAAAGGGCAGGTTCACCCCTGCATGGAGGGTTGTAACGGCCCAGCCAGAGTCACATGGAGGGTTGAAATGGCCCAAAGAGAGTCACATGGAGTGTGGTAATGGCCCAGCCAGAGTCACATGGAGAGTTGTAACGGCCCAGTCATAGTCACAAAGAGGGTTGTAGTGGCCCAATCACAGTCTAGACCCCAACCTAATAGAACTATACTGTTGCTGGACCCTAAGAGAGCTGAGCAGAAACCAATGTGGACAAACCTCAATGACCTGAAGAACATTGTAAAGAAGAGTCGACCAAAATTCCTCCAGAATGATGTGATAGAAGGATAAAAAGTCATCCAGAAAACCAGGAGGTCTGGTTATTACTGTACAGGGGGCGCTGCACTAACTCATGGGGGGGCACTTACTTATCACACATGACTTTTTGGGATCTTCTTCATCTGAGGTCAGAATCAGATTTACTGACTGTTAAGACCTTGTAAGGACCAGATGGTTATTATCCTGATAGGTAAAGCCGGAGAATTCCCGGGGGGCGGACACTGCTCGCTACACGTCTGTGTATACAATGTATCTATGAGAGAGTCACACATACAATGTAACAATCTTGTAGGACATCTAGAGACACCCCTGAGCAGCTGTGATGGCTCCTCCTCCTTTGGGGCTCATTCTCTGTTTCTTTATTTGCCTCCCATAGACAGTTTTCTATATACCAGGCCTCATAGATTTCATCCTCAATGTCACCGCGCTCTTAATATGCCCCCCATACACCCCTCCACATCAATTTGTCCTACACACATAAATAGCTTCTTGGTGATTGAAGTGTCACCACCGCGCTGAGTGCCCCGTGGATATCAGTCGCTCCACAAAGGACGCCGAGCTCAGAGCTTTCTACACGCTGGGTTTATCATCATATAAATCACAGACCCTTGTGCAGCCGCGGCTTGTGCCTTGATATAGTCATTAAGTGGCCCAGACGCAGCGTCTGTTCTCCGCATGAGCCCCGAGACAGGCACCCGCGGGTAACAGCGACAACTTACATGGTGTCTACTGCAGGAAGGCTGCGGGAACGAGTGAGGGACCAAGGAGGAAATAAGGGCTGAAAGGACAAAGTATAAGAAGCGGGAAAGTGAAGACTCCGAAGTCTCTACCCCATCCCCTGGGGTCAAAAGATCAGTCATGATGCCCAAATCCTGTGATCCCGGGACCGATGTGACATTGATCTAGTCTTGTAGATAGAAACACGACAGGAGAGGTGACGGCTCCTCTGATTGTACACATTGCCTTTTCTTCTCCACCTGGACCAGACCACCATGACAACTTCTGATAGTGTTCAGATATTTTTGGCTCCTCACTTTGCAACCTTTCGAGTAACTGAATAAATTCAGAGTAGATCTCACTATTAGATCCCACTATTGGATCCCACTATGAACTCCGACCCCAGAGCAGATTCCTAAATAAATCCAGACCTCAAACCACTATCAAAGATGGTGATGAAGATGCTGAAATTGTTTGGTCTGAACCGCAAGTGTTCTTATTACGCTCGGGGGTGTCCAGTTTTCTTTCCATGGTCTGATCTTCCCAGGCGACCTTCTGGATCATTCACTCCATGTGACCACTGGGGTCCAATCACAGGCCTCACCAGTGACCTCAGGGTGTGTGGTGTTGGAGAAGACGCTGGAGAACGTACGCGGGTGAAGAAAGATGACCATATACCCGTGAAGATCTGTCTGCAGCTTCCCTGCCGTCCGCTTATTATACTCGGAGGTCTGACCAGATTTCAAGGACTAGATTGTCCAGAATGGATACAACTGTAACAAACCCTCAGCTGTGAGAAGTATAAGATCAGACTCAGGATGTCTAGTAAAAGTTGCAGAACTTTTTGTTCCGGAGCGGTTCCGCCTTATATTCAGTATTCTGTGAAGGTCACGCATTTCCTATGTTATTTTTTCCGTAATTCCAGTCTTGGATCCTCTGATGTCCAGTGACATCTTTCTTCCATCTCAGCGGCCGCACCTATAGTTCTGGGCAGGTCCTGCAGTGGGGCGGTTGCAGCGGGCCGGGGCACCTCCAGTCACATGGACCTTTCCCTATTACGACGCCGGCAGTGATGAATCTTTAACCGACCCCGGGGCCAGGACGCAGTTTTCCTTTCATTGGCCAATTACGACCTTGCCCTGGTCTCTCTCCACCGCTGGCGCCGGCCCAGACGGCCACTTTGGCTTCGTTTTCACATGTCTGTAAATGCCAAACAAGAATCCACCATTATACACAGATGTCATGAATCCTGCCAAGATTAACCCCTGGTGTGCTGAGTGCGGAGCATAGTACTGTGAGGTGTATCACATGTGAGAGGATTAGATACACGGCTCAGCAGAAAGTATCACACATGATAGGATTAGATACACTGATCAGCAGACAGTATCACACATGATAGGATTAGATACATGGCTCAGTAGACAGTGTTATATGTGATAGGATTAGATACACAGCTCAGCAGACAGTGTTATATGTGATAGGATTAGATACACAGCTCAGCAGACAATATCACACGTGATAGGCTTAGATACACAGCTCAGCAGACAGTATCACATATCATGGGCTTAGATACATAGTGGGGAGGAATGTAGTTCTGTATAGCGCTGGGAGGGGCAGTGTGTCAGGTTGTGGTGTATACGCTGTATCACAGCATTATTCTGTCACAGTGTGACCCCGGGGCGAGCAGAGGAGTAGACCGACACTCGCTGCGCACTAAGCATATTGTATGATGATGGAGGAAAAGACAAAACCAATCTGGAGACGGCGAGACTCGTAATATCAGGAGCTCTACTCTAGTCACACCCAGAGCTGCACTCATGTTTCTCCTTGTCCTGGTTACACTGCTGACAACTGACCATCGCCCCGACTACCCTATGTCAGACACATCATACTCTGCCTATTGTAACGTTGGGGTGTTGCTTCCAGGACCCCCCCAGTCCTATCTGTACGTGTAATGGGGGCATTATACTGATATATTAGTGAAAGTACTTCCTTAAATACTCTGTGCCCTCTTGATCTCCTTCTCCCTCCTCTCCTATGTGCCTCTATGCATACATTCCTCTCCTGACATACTCTGTGCTGCTGGGTGATGCTGTAACCCTGTGGCTGAGGAGCTTACACTCCAGAATCTGCAGACACGCTCATGGCGGTCCGCGTCGTCTCGTTGTTCTAGAAGCCTCCGCGGGGCCCGGATTGTTCTGTGATATTCTCAGTAATAAGCAATTAATAGACTCGTTGGCTAATTATTAATCAGCCATTTCTATTTAAAGCCGCGGCGCACAATGAGACATAATGTATCTCAATGTCAGGCTCACGTAGAAAGGACGCGGCAGCAATCTGATCCGGGGTCTGCGCACACAAAGTCGCCAACATCATCATTTACATTCCTAAGATGAGAGCAGCACAGAGCGTTTCAGCCAAGGTTACAGGGGGTGGAATTACAGAGATAGCAATCTGCGGTTACTGGCAGACAGTGGGGGTCATTATCTAAAGTGCTTCATATATTACATAGATGGTACATCGGGCTTGTCTTCATCCCATATGTAGTTGACAAATGGAAACCGTCAGCAATTTGCTGCAGACGGATCCCCCACCAGTCACATGATCCAAGGGGTTGTGACACGCCCTGGAACACCAAGTCCATCTGACTGTCCACATCGCACCGGGATCTGCCATTCATTGCAATGTGCTGCGACCCAATGGCTCATGTGATCAGTGAGGACAATTGTTGTTTGAGTGCTTTGGATGTGACTGGAGTAGAAGACGATATATTAACACTACATCTCCCATGATGTATTACAGAGTGTTTTAGATTTGGAGCAAGCAGCAGACACAAGAAATGTGATATTCTCCTTAATCAGAGCGAAATTTTGAATGCAGCTCTGGATGTGACTGGAGTAGGAGCCAATATAAACAGCACACCTCCCATGATGTATTACAGAGCGTTTTAGAGCATGTAAGAGGCAGCATGAAATATGAGGTTCTTCATCATGGGAGCTAACAGGACATCGGTAGAATTGTGAATGCAGCTCTGGATGTGACTGGAGTACACAATCCATGCTGTAATTTACTATCAGTACAAGTAAAGCAGAGGATTTACAGCGCTCTGTAATACAACATGTATATTGAACCTGTAATCTAGTGTTCAGGAGCGGCGCCGAGAAGAACTAATCTCACGCTACAACTTATTACGCTCCAATATCTGTTATTTCTCGCCGCGCCGTTCGCCATAAACCAGCGCACAAAGCGCTTTTCCTTTCACTTAGTCTCCCTGTCACCGTGACTGATTGTCGCCTCCGGTTCGGGCTTGTATTTGGGAATGTCGCTTTCCTCGGCCGCCGCTCTTGTTACCAGGGAGTCGGGGTAATAATTTACTGGATATCTCGCCAATGTTCAGAGAAGAAGCAGCGAGATGGATTAAAGTCCCGGACTGTGGATCCGGCGAGATTCTGCCGTTTATTACATGTCGGGGAGCGCAGTATCTATACAGGAGCCTTATAGGGTTTATTTACAAGAAATGTATCAAGTGCTGGATAGTAACGTGCACAGGAGATACATTGTATCCAGACTGCTGGACCCATGTGACCGTGCACTGACCCAGAGTCATGGTCGGGCCCCTAGTAATGTTACCAGTCACCAGGGAGAATTGGGTGCAATTCAGGGGGTGCAGAGGGTGGTGCGTGGCCAGGAGTCTTAGGGGTCCATAAGGTATCTCTTCCCAATATGAGGAGACTGGTACTATACATTATACTAAGGGGGGCAAGAACAGACTTTCCACTGAGGCCCAGAAGCTTTTGTCTAACACCTCTTGCACAATGTAGTTCACTAATATAACCCTGTAAACCCATGTCCCTTGTGACCTAGTAGTGCCATGTACCTGGTGATCTAGCGTTGCCATGTACCTGGTGACCTAGTAGTGCCATGTACCTGGTGATCTAGCGGTGCCATGTACCTGGTGACCTAGTAGTGCCATGTACCTGGTGACCTAGTAGTGCCATGTACCTGGTGACCTAGTAGTGCCATGTACCTGGTGATCTAGTGGTGCCATGTACCTGGTGATCTAGCGGTGCCATGTACCTGGTGACCTAGTAGTGCCATGTACCTGGTGATCTAGCGGTGCCATGTACCTGGTGACCTAGTAGTGCCATGTACCTGGTGATCTAGTGGTGCCATGTACCTGGTGGCCTAGTAGTGCCATGTACCTGGTGATCTAGTGGTGCCATGTACCTGGTGATCTAGCGGTGCCATGTACCTGGTGACCTAGTAGTGCCATGTACCTGGTGATCTAGCGGTGCCATGTACCTGGTGACCTAGTAGTGCCATGTACCTGGTGATCTAGCGGTGCCATGTACCTGGTGACCTAGTAGTGCCATGTACCTGGTGATCTAGCGGTGCCATGTACCTGGTGACCTAGTAGTGCCATGTACCTGGTGATCTAGCGGTGCCATGTACCTGGTGACCTAGTAGTGCCATGTACCTGGTGATCTAGAGGTGCCATGTACCTGGTGATCTAGTGGTGCCATGTACCTGGTGATCTAGTGGTGCCATGTACCTGGTGATCTAGTGGTGCCATGTACCTGGTGATCTAGTGGTGCCATGTACCTGGTGATCTAGAGGTGCCATGTACCTGGTGATCTAGTGGTGCCATGTACCTGGTGATCTAGAGGTGCCATGTACCTGGTGATCTAGTGGTGCCATGTACTTGATGACTTGGTAGTGCCCTGTTCCTGGTGACCCAGTAATGTCATGTACTTGAAGACTTAGTAGCCATGTTCCTTGTGATCTAATAGTGCCATGTCCCAGATGACCTAGTAGTGCCATGTTCCTGGTGACCTAGTAATGTCATGTTCCTTCTGATCTAGTAGTGCCATGTTCCTTCTGACCTAGTAGTGCCATGTGCCTTCTGACCTAGTAGTGTCATGTACTTGGTGACCTAGTAGTGCCATGTTCCTGGTGACCTACTAGTGCCATGTTCCTGGTGACCTAGTAGTGCCATGTTCCTGGTGACCTACTAGTGCCATGTTCCTGGTGACCTAGTGGTGCCATGTTCCTTCTGACCTAGTAGTGCCATGTTCCTTCTGACCTAGTAGTGCCATGTTCCTGGTGACCTAGTGGTGCCATGTTCCTTCTGACCTGGTAGTGCCATGTTCCTGGTGACCTAGTGGTTCCATGTTCCTTCTGACCTAGTAGTGTCATGTACTTGGTGACCTAGTAGTGCCATATTCCTGGTGACCTAGTGGTGCCTATAGTAATCTAGTAATATACAGGGAATGTGCCCTTCTGACAGTCCTACAGTAGTTTGGATTCCTGTTCATGCCTTGTATGTTGTCAGTGTCAATGTGCATGTCATGTATGTGCACTGAGCGCTCTCTGTACACAGACTCCCCCACGCAAACCCTCCTTGAATATACACTGCCAACTCACTGCTGTAATTGTCAATAAAAGGTTAATGTTCTCCTTTCTGACAGTGTCGGGCCGTGCACCAGAGCACAGGGGGAATCCATTTACAATGCACAGACTGTGGCCATCAAAGGGGATCAGAAAGGAGAGCAAAGAAGTTTACCTGGCCTGTGAAGTTTACCCCCCCCCCCCAGTCACTGCAGAGATCACATTGCCCCCTATAGTTACACCAATGCACCTGGGTGAAGCTCCGCCCTCAGTGCACCTGCAGACTTACATACTACTGACAAGGCATGGATGTCCCTCCAGGGCAGGTTTGTAGGTCTGAGCCCGCTGACTGATTGGTTGCGATCTCTGCTGGTCATACCTGGCAGTCCAATGATTCAGGGTCAATACCCGGGGACCACTTGTAGGGCCCCTATAGACCAGGAGTAAGTCTGGCCGGTCTGGAGGCTCAGGGCTCATTCCTGTTTGATCAGGTGGCGCCATCTTATGTCCCTGGTGGTCTTGTGCTTACCTAGCTCTGCTCCATTCACAATCTATGGAACTGATGGCGATCGCTCTGAAATGTGTCCGCTGCTCCCCTGGTCCTGTAGAGGTGGGAGCGGTGACCAGGGTGCTATTCATACCAGGGGCACCGGACATCCCCGAACTCCTGATCCACAGATGCCCTTATAGTATGTTTGTGAGCCAACCCCATAGTCGTCACCTAATCTCTAACAGTGCAGTGCACTCTGGTATCCACAAATCAGCACAACTGTGAGTGCTGCTCTGAAGGTGACTGGCACGGCAGTGCAGATGGATGACCAGGGTGCTATTCACACCAGGGACACATATCTGAGGACGATACGTTGTAGTTCACATGTATTGCTCCTCTTTTGCCTGGGGATCAGGCTGTATACACACAGAGTCTTTAGTGCGGCCAGGCTATAGGATAGCACCGTGACATAGGGCGATACCTCTCAGCAGCGATCGATACCCTAATGTCCCTGCAGGGAGGCCGCGATGTTCTGCAAGCCAAATGATGGAGCATTAACTGCTTGTGCCGCTCCAGATCTTGGCTTTGTTTTCCCAGGATGAAGTTTCACAAATCACATCTCACCCCGCGTCTATTTCAGGAGAAGATCAATCCCATTTAATGAAGGTAATGCAGTTTGTAATTCCCCTGCCAGCGAGTCTCATCCAGCGCAACGTCCAGACCAGGCCAGACAAGAACGTCCCGGCCGTCGGAGGGAAAGGAGCAAGCTGCAGGAGGAAACAGGCCCAGCTGTATCCATAGCCTGGGAATACACACCTAAGCTGCTGCAGAACCTCATAATACACACCTCAGCTGCTGCAGAACATTAAAACACACAGCAGTTGAAGAGCAGTACAAGACCTCATTTCCTTTACTATTTCTTGCTGCAGCTGGATATACGGTATAAATATATATATATACAGTCCTATGAAAAAGTTTGGGCACCCCTATTAATCTTAATCATTTTTAGTTCTAAATATTTTGGTATTTGCAACAGCCATTTCAGTTTGATATATCTAATAACTGATGGACACAGTAATATTTCAGGATTGAAATGAGGTTTATTGTACTAACAGAAAATGTGCAATATGCATTAAACCAAAATTTGACCGCTGCAAAAGTATGGGCACCTCAACAGAAAAGTGACATTAATATTTAGTAGATCCTCCTTTTGCAAAGATAACAGCCTCTAGTCGCTTCCTGTAGCTTTTAATCAGTTCCTGGATCCTGGATGAAGGTATTTTGGACAAACAATTCAAGTTCAGTTAAGTTAGATGGTCGCCGAGCATGGACAGCCCGCTTCAACTCATCCCACAGATGTTCAATGATATTCAGGTCTGGGGACTGGGATGGCCATTCCAGAACATTGTAATTGTTCCTCTGCATGAATGCCTGAGGATTTGGAGCGGTGTTTTGGATCATTGTCTTGCTGAAATATCCATCCCCGGCGTAACTTCAACTTCGTCACTGATTCTTGAACATTATTCTCAAGAATCCGCTGATACTGAGTTGAATCCATGCGACCCTCAACTTTACCAAGATTCCCGGTGCCGGCATTGGCTACACAGCCCCAAAGCATGATGGAACCTCCACCAAATATTACAGTGGGTAGCAAGTGTTTTTCTTGGAATGCTGTTTCTTTTTGGACGCCATGCATAACGCCTTTTTTTTATAACCAAACAACTCAATCTTTGTTTCCAAAATGAAGTTGGCTTCTCCAAATGTGCTTTTGCATACCTCAGGCAACTCTATTTGTGGCGTACGTGCAGAAACGGCTTCTTTCTCATCACTCTCCCATACAGCTTCTCCTTGTGCAAAGTGCGCTGTATTGCTGACTGATGCACAGTGACACCATCTGCAGCAAGATGATGCTGCAGCTCTTTGGAGGTGGTCTGTGGATTGTCCTTGACTGTTCTCACCATTCTTCTTCTCTGCCTTTCTGATATTTTTCTTGGCCTGCCACTTCTGGGCTTAACAAGAACTGTCCCTGTGGTCTTCAATTTCCTTACTATGTTCCTCACAGTGGAAACTGACAGGTTAAATCTCTGAGACAACGTTTTGTATCCTTCCCCTGAACAACTATGTTGAACAATCTTTGTTTTCAGATCATTTGAGAGCGGGCTGTCCATGTTCGGCGACCATCAAACTTAACTGAACTTGAATTGTTTTGTAGAAAGAAATGGTCCAAAATACCTTCATCCAGGATCCAGGAACTGATTAAAAGCTACAGGAAGCGACTAGAGGCTGTTATCTTTGCAAAAGGAGGATGTACTAAATATTAATGTCACTTTTCTGTTGAGGTGCCCATATTTTTGCACCGGTCAAATTTTGGTTTAATGCATATTGCGCGTTTTCTGTTAGTACAATAAACCTCATTTCAATCCTGAAATATTACTGTGTCCATCAGTTATTAGATATATCAAACTGAAATGGCTGCTGCAAACACCAAAATATTTAGAACTAAAAATGATTAAGATTAATAGGGGTGCCCAAACTTTTTCATAGGACTGTATATACACTCACCGGCCACTTTATTAGGTACACCTGTCCAACTGCTCGTTAACACTTAATTTCTAATCAGCCAATCACATGGCAGCAACTCAGTGCATTTAGGCATGTAAACATGGTCAAGACAATCTCCTGCAGTTCAAACCGAGCATCAGTACGGGGAAGAAAAGTGATTCGAGTGCCTTTGAACGTGGCATGGTTGTTGGTGCCAGAAGGGCTGGTCTGAGTATTTCAGAAACTGCTGATCTACTGGGATTTTCACGCACAACCATCTCTAGGGTTTACAGAGAATGGTCCGAAAAAGAAAAAACATCCAGTGAGCGGCAGTTCTGTGGGCAGAAATGCGTTGTTGATGCCAGAGGTCAGAGGAGAATGGCCAGACTGGTTCGAGCTGATAGAAAGGCAACAGTGACTCAAATAGCCACCCGTTACAACTAAGGTAGCCAGAAGAGCATCTCTGAACGCACAGTACGTCGAACTTTGAGGCAGATGGGCTACAGCAGCAGAAGACCACACCGGGTGCCACTCCTTTCAGCTAAGAACAGGAAACTGAGGCTACAATTTGCACAAGCTCATCGAAATTGGACAATTGAAGATTGGAAAAACGTTGCCTGGTCTGATGAGTCTCGATTTCTGCTGCGACATTCGGATGGTAGGGTCAGAATTTGGCGTCAACAACATGAAAGCATGGATCCATCCTGCCTTGTATCAACGGTTCAGGCTGGTGGTGGTGGTGTCATGGTGTGGGGAATATTTTCTTTGCACTCTTTGGGCCCCTTGGTACCAACTGAGCATCGTTGCAACGCCAAAGCCTACCTGAGTATTGTTGCTGACCATGTCCATCCCTTTATGACCACAATGTACCCAACATCTGATGGCTACTTTCAGCAGGATAATGCAATGCCATGTCATAAAGCTGGAATCATCTCAGACTGGTTTCTTGAACATGACAATGAGTTCACTGTACTCCAATGGCCTCCACAGTCACCAGATCTCAATCCAATAGAGCATCTTTGGGATGTGGTGGAACGGGAGATTCGCATCATGGATGTGCAGCCGACAAATCTGCGGCAACTGTGTGATGCCATCATGTCAATATGGACCAAAATCTCTGAGGAATGCTTCCAGCACCTTGTTGAATCTATGCCACGAAGAATTGAGGCAGTTCTGAAGGCAAAAGGGGGTCCAACCCGTTACTAGCATGGTCTACCTAATAAAGTGGCCGGTGAGTGTATATATATATATATATATATATATATATATATATATATATATATAGTGAGCAGGTGACAGGCAGAGTGCTGGAGTCACATTATATCTCCCCCAGATTTCTGACTTATGTGTGGTCCAGGGCAGGTTTTGAATAGGTTTCATCCCCAGGCGTGGGTCATAGGCTCGATTACTGGGCCATGAAATGCTGCGGAGCCTGCACTTCAGTGCAGATCCTGGGAGGAGAGGAAGTGGCCGGGTCTGTCCTGATACTGGGAGCCTTGTGTTACGATACAGTGTTGTTTTGGTTGATTCGAGCGACTGGTAGTAAGCCACACGTATAGTTAGTATTTTCTGTTTAGTTAGTGCTCGGACGAGCAGGATTATGTTTTGCCTTTTGCCTGAAGTTAAGGCTGTATTTTATGTCGCTTATCCTGAGTGTTAGAGTCAAATCCTCCATCTTTGTATTTTGTCAGTCAACTTGTAACCTTTCACACATAAACTGTGTAAGTAAGTCGCAGTATATCTTATCTTCATGGTATATGGAGGTCACTGAGACTCATTTAGCACCAACATGACATCTTATCTCTGTTTACATGATATATGCATATAGACATAGTGTGAGCTGCTAGTTCACACATAAGTGTTTTTGAAGCTTTCTTTGTTTAAGGACAAAGTACAAAGTCCATTAAGCTGTAATGATATGCAAAATACATAAGGCCTCAGCCAATAGTCATGTGCCAGGTTTATCTTATAACCAATCATTTTATGCCAACTATGTTAGAATAGTCCAACCTGCTCTTGTCTGTATTGTATTTAAACCACCTTTGTGCACCATTAAATTAGAACTCACTTGATACACCATCAGTTGTGTGTGTGTGGCTTCTCCAGACCTGATAATGGGCGTAATTACTTCAGGCCTGATATTTAATTTGGAACTCAGCAACATACTCTATCATGGGGACCCCTTAATGTCCCCAACATGAGCCTGATGTAAGGTTTATTTATTTTGCTGTTTTCTAAATAAAACGTGTTTTGCTGCAATATTTGTGCCCCTGTCTCTGACTGGTTGGGTCTGCACCACTGCTCCTACCGAGCTACCTTCCCCACAGAGTATACTGATACGGTTTCAGGGGCGTAACTACCGTGATAGTAGCGGGGGCAACTGCCACAGGGCCCAGGATACTAGGGGGCCCGGTGACAGCTGCTACTGCTGCGGATTTTTTTTTTTTTTAAATAGGCCGTTACCTGCTGGTGTAACTCCAGCACATAACGGGCCCTATTAACTGCAGTGCCAGGGGCTGCCAAAAGATGGAGAGGAGCTGCCTCCTCCACAGTCCATCTTTTGACAGTAGTAAAGGCAGCAATTGCTGCCTCTACTACTGCACCCAAGCAGGGGCCGCCTACTGTCCGGGCCCCTGCTGCCTCCCAGCACTTACATAGTGACAGCGGACAGGAGAAACTTCTATCTCCTGCCCGCTGTCCCCAGGCCCTGTGCCAGGATCTATACTAGTAGATTGAAGGACCTGAGACATGACTTCATCAAAGGTCCTTTAATCTACTAACATAGACTCAGTGTCTTTTGTAGGTGGAGCTACCCGGATTGTACAGGTCAGTGTACAATGGGGGGATGGGTTATAGGCTGTGAGAAAGAGAGGTACATGGGTGTGCAGGCTGTGTTTGAGAAAGTCTGCACCCCCATTCCTTCCTTCCTCACATACAGCCTGCACACCTATGTACCCCTCCTACTCACATTCTGCACCCCCCATTCTACCCTATGTGAGCAAGAGGAGGGAATGGGTGGTGTACGCTGTGTGAGCAAAAGGGGTACATGGGTTTGCAGGCTGTGTGTGAGCAAAGAGGGTGACCTGGGGGCGCAGGCTGTGTGTGAGAAAGAAGGGGGAATGGGGGTGCAGGCTGTGTGTGAGCAAGAGTGTAGTGGAATGGGGGGTTCCCCCCTCCAGATCACCCTCTTGCTCACACACAGCTTGCACCCCCATTTCTCCTCTTGCTTATACACACCCTGCACCCCACATCACCCTCTTATTCACAAACAGCCTGCACGCCCATGTACCCCTCTTGGAGGGGGCCCCATGTCAAAAGTTCGCCATTCCTAGTTACGCTACTGTACGGTTTATATATATTTATGTATAGTAGTGTACAGTACAGTATATATATATAGTTTGCAGTATATTACTTTTCTGTGAGTCTTGTAAGTCTCAAGAGACAGCTTGTCAATGGACCTAAATATTGTTGCTGACAGCTCAATGTAAGGAGTCAAGTCAATTAATGTCAATAGATCTGAGTCTTCCCGGCCTCTTAAGATGTCGGGCTCTATCACAGGGTGAAACCCTGAGTATGGCACTTCATGTCTTGTATTCCCAACCTGAACAGAAGACCATTACACAGATCTGTGGCAGGAGGTACAGGGTGGCCGACGTCCTCAGGGTCCTAGAGACTGTGAGGGTAGCCATAGACATCAGAGCAGAGTACTGACTGAACAGCCAATGAGCGGATGACTGGCCAAGCATGGCCCTCACTCATGGCCCCCTCATATGACCCCCACACATACATACTGTACCTTCCTTCCATACAAGGCCCCCCACACAGTCCCTCTGAGAGTCACTATAAGATAAGTCTCTCTAGAATTGTTTTGGGTCCAGGTCACTGAAATGGGTTACCAAATTCAAAGTTATTTGGTCCAACTAAAAAGTCCCTGACTGCCCTGGATTTTCTGGCCACTTGGAATTTTTCCCAAAAAAGTCTAACAACTTTACCCCCTTCCAATGATCGGCATTAACCCCACTGCAGTTCCTTCAAATCCAGAATCAAAAATTTTGGGCAATTCCAATCAAATTAAATTTGTGCAAAATCTCTTCATCTCTACAGGTTGTCAATCTCCATCCATAATCCAAGAACGCCGATGGTCACGGCCAATAAAATTCTAGGGCAAGAATGTGTATGGGCCCCTTGTCAAGTGTAAGGTGCCCACTTATGCCTCTCTAAGAAGCTTTCAGTAATTGTGTCAGCTTGTCTGGAAGGGTCTTCCAAGAATGAAGAAGATATGGAAGATGTCCTCCTGGTGTAATGGGAGAGACAACCATTATAGATATTTCCATCATACATAGTAACTTCTCCAATAATGGCCCCGCCGGGGAAGGGACTGGGGGGGGGGGGGATTGATATCAGTGGTGTCTTTAATGCCCCTTTTATCCTTCTGTATCCTCTTCCAGTGGGATAAGCCACATCTCATTTCATGGAGTCTTGGTGAGTATATCAGAATTTGTCCATGTGCAGAAATCACAGCAAGCTAAGGCACCAGACGCCATTTGTGATGGATATGACAGACCATGTGACCCCAGGTGAGGTAAGTGATGTCACCACAAGGTGCCTCCAGGTGAAGGTAAGTGATGTCACCACAAGGTGCCTCTATGTAAAGGCAAAGGATGTCATCACAAGGGTGATGTCCATTAATTGGACACCCATAGAGAAACCGAGAGCTGCAGTAATATAGTAGATAGTAGGGGGATGAAGCTGCATTAATATATGATAGATCGTAGAGGGAAAGGGGAATGAAGCTGCAGTTATATATAATAGTTAATAGAAGGAGTAGCAGGATGAAGCTCCAGGAAAATATAGTGGAGGGGAGCTGAATCTGCAGTAATATATGATAGTAATAATAGTAAAAGGAAGGAGGGGGATGAAGCTGCAGTAACATACAGTAGAGAGGAGATGGGTGGGAGGATGAAGCTGAAGTAAAATACATTAAATAACAGAAGGAGAAGTGAGATGAATCTTCAGAAATATATAGTACAGGGAGGAAGGGGATAAAGCTGCAATATATAGTGCATAGTAGAGGGTGTAGGTGGATGTAACTGTAGTAATATACAATAGATAATAAAGGGAGAAGGGGGATGAAGCTGCAGTATTAATTAGTAGAGGGAGAAGGGAGATGAAGCTGCATTAATTTAGATAATAGAAGGAGGAGGAGGATAAAGCTTCAGTAGTATATATTAGATAGTAGGGGATGGAGGGGGATGAAACTGCACTAATATAAAGTAGATAGTAGAGGGAGGTGGGGATGTAGTTGTAGTAATATATTGTACATAGTAGGGGATGGAGGCGAATGAAGCTGAGTTAGTAGTTATAGTTAGTAGAGAGAAGAGGGGATAAATCTACAGTAATATACAGTATATAATAGAGGGAGGATTGGGATGAAGCTGGAATAATATATAGTAGAGGGAGTAGGGGGGATCAAGTTGCAGTTATATATAATAGTTAATAGAGGGAGTAGGGGGATGAAGCTGCAGTTATATATAATAGTTATTAGAGGAAGGAGGAGGATGAAGTGGCAATATTTTATAGATGGTGGAGGGAGTAGGGGGGATAAAGTTGTAAAATATATAGTATATACTAGAGGGAAGAGGAGGATAAAACTGTAATAATATACAGTAGATAATAGAGAGAGAAGGAGATGAAGCTGCAGTAATATATAGTAGATAATAGGGGATGGAGGGAGATGAAGCTGCAGTAACATATAGGAGAGGGAGTAGGGGAATGAAGCTGCAGATATATATATAATAGAGGGAGGAGGGGGATGAAGCTGCATTATTTTTCTCAGTGAGTCGACGACACTCATACAGTGAGAGGGGAGGAGCAGCATCCATGTAGACATCTTATTAACTCAGAGCACACAGCACTCCTCTGACATCACTTCTGGAAGATCCCACGCACTCAGCATGTATGTACAGTGTGTATGTATGTACAGTATGTATGTATGGAGAAAGCTTCCAATAAGCAGTTTCCTTTGTTCTTCTGATTTATAGTCACATTATATCCACAGTGTATCTAGTAGCAAAAAACCGCACAGCAAATGTGACATTTATTTAATATGCAGAAATGTATTCTATGGGGTTTTTTTCTTTCAGCATCTGGATAAAAATATTACAGTCTCATCTGCTTTTCTGTGAATGCTGCAAATGTTCTGATAGAGTATGAGGCCAAAAATATGTGATCCCCTTGCAGTATGGATTGTACCATCTGTAACTAGAACGCTATCACTGAACTGCTAGAATTATTACCATAACAGCCCTGTGCACACTGAGCTCTGAGCAATGATAGGGGGAGGAACCGAAGTGTTTGCACCAACCTCAGCCCCATCCAACACTCTACTGTGAGGCCAAACATCTCCCCCAATACCAGGACAAGTGCTCAGACACCCCAAAATGTTTCAGACTGTGATGATTGGGGTTAACAAGCCTTTCCCCCACGGTATAGACAGATTCATATTGTTGTCCATTATTAAGTTTTCCAATTCCAGATTGTATTTCCTCTTTCTTTTTGCTGTGATCCTGACCCGGTGAGCAGCGGATTCGGTGGGGGAAGGACAGCAGCGATGTGTGAGATGATGGGAGTCGCAGCGGCTTCCTGCGGACTCTGTGACATTTATCCCGGAGAGATGATGGGATTTTTTCACACTCTGGATGATTTTCCTCTTTCGGGCCATGAATTGAAGGAGCGCCCCCTCCCCCCGCCAGGTATGAGGGATGAGATATTACATATCAGCCTATTAGTCACTTTAAATGCAAAGCAGAGAGATCAGGACGGAGGAAATAATGCATTTAAAAAAGAAAATCATACAGAAAAAAAAACTCCCCGAACATGGCGCTGACATTTAAAGGTAAGAGTGGAGCGAGCGGCCAGGCTGAAACCTGCGAAATAACCAAAGAGCTCAGACAGACAAAAACAGAGATTTACCACAGCAACCTCGGCAAATGTGAGGATAAGGAGCAGCAAACACAAGGGGGTGACAGGCAGGTATTAGAGCCAAAATAATGAGTGAAATAGGGAAGAGAAGAGGAGAGAAGAGAAGAAGGGAGAAGAGAAGGGAGGGGAGAATAGACAAGTAATTGAAGAGAAGAAAAAAAGGAAGAGGAAAAGAAGAGGAGAAGACAGCAGAGTAGAAGAGAAAAGAGAAGAGAAAAGAAGAAGAGGAGATGATAAGACAAGAAGAGAAGAAAAGAAGAAGAATAGCGGAAGAGACAAAATGAGAAAAAGAGAAGACGAGATGTCTCACCCAATAAGATACAAAAAAAATGATGTAGCTGTTTATCTGCTCCAGTGCACAGTACTACTTCTCTTCACCACAACACACAGCACTCCTTTTTTTTGGTCACAGTGCACAGTACTACTTGTCTTTACCAAAGTACACAGTACTACTTCCCTTGACCACAATGCACTTTAATACTTCTCTTGGCCATGGTGCACAGTACTACATCTCTTAACATAGTGTATACTACTCTTCACAGTACACAGTAATATTTTTCTTTATCACAGTGCACAGTACTACTCTTGGCCACAATGCAAAGTACTATTTCTCTTGGCAACAGTGCACAGTACCACTTCTCTTCATCACAGTGCACAGTACCACTTCTCTTCATCACAGTGCACAGTACTACTTCTCTTCATCACAGTGCACAGTACCACTTCTCTTCATCACAGTGCACAGTACCACTTCTCTTCATCACAGTGCACAGTACTACTTCTCTTCATCACAGTGCACAGTACCACTTCTCTTCATCACAGTGCACAGTACCACTTCTCTTCATCACAGTGCACAGTACTACTTCTCTTGGCCACAGTGCACAGTACTACTTGTCTTGGCTACAGTGCACAGTACTACTTCTCTTGGCTACAGTGCACAGTACTACTTCTCTTGGCTACAGTGCACGGTACTACTGCTCTTCATCACACTGCACAGTACTACTTCTCTTGGCTACAGTGCATAGTACTACTTCTCTTCATCAGTGCACAGTACTACTTCTCTTCATCACAGTGCACAGTACTACTTCTCTTATCTACAGTGCACAGTACCACTTCTCTTCATCACAGTGCACAGTACTACTTCTCTTCATCACAGTGCACAGTACTACTTCTCTTCATCACAGTGCACAGTACTACTTCTCTTCATCACAGTGCACAGTACTACTTCTCTTCGGCACAGTGCACAGTACTACTTCTCTTCATCACAGTGCACAGTACTATTTCTCTTCATCACAGTGCACAGTACTACTTCTCTTCATCAAAGTGCACAGTACTACTGCTCTTCATCACAGTGCACAGTACTACTTCTCTTCATCACAGTGCACAGTACTACTTCTCTTTATCACAGTGCACAGTACTACTTCTCTTCATCACAGTGCACAGTACTACTTCTCTTCATCACAGTGCACAGTACTACTTCTCTTCATCACAGTGTACAGTACTGCTTCTCTTCATCACAGTGCACAGTACTACTTCTCTTTATCACAGTGCACAGTACTACTTCTCTTCATCACAGTGCACAGTACTACTTCTCTTCATCTCAGTGCACAGTACTACTTCTCTTCATCACTGTGCACAGTACTACTGCTCTTCATCACAGTGCACAGTACTACTTCTCTTCATCACAGTGCACAGTACTACTTCTCTTCATCTCAGTGCACAGTACTACTTCTCTTCATCACAGTGCACAGTACTACTTCTCTTCATCACAGTGCACAGTACTACTTCTCTTCATCACAGTGCACAATACTACTTCTCTTCATCACAGTGCACAGTACTACTTCTCTTCATCACAGTGCACAGTACTACTTCTCTTCGGCACAGTGCACAGTACTACTTCTCTTCATCACAGTGCACAGTACTACTTCTCTTCATCACAGTGCACAGTACTACTTCTCTTCATCACAGTGCACAGTACTACTTCTCTTCATCACAGTGCACAGTACTACTTCTCTTCATCACAGTGCACAGTACTACTTCTCTTCATCACAGTGCACAGTACTACTTCTCTTCATCACAGTGCACAGTACTACTTCTCTTCGGCACAGTGCACAGTACTACTTCTCTTCATCACAGTGCACAGTACTACTTCTCTTCATCACAGTGCACAGTACTACTTCTCTTTATCACAGTGCACAGTACTACTTCTCTTCATCACAGTGCACAGTACTACTTCTCTTCATCACAGTGCACAGTACTATTTCTCTTCATCACAGTGCACAGTACTACTTCTCTTCATCAAAGTGCACAGTACTACTGCTCTTCATCACAGTGCACAGTACTACTTCTCTTCATCACAGTGCACAGTACTACTTCTCTTTATCACAGTGCACAGTACTACTTCTCTTCATCACAGTGCACAGTACTACTTCTCTTCATCACAGTGCACAGTACTACTTCTCTTCATCACAGTGTACAGTACTGCTTCTCTTCATCACAGTGCACAGTACTACTTCTCTTTATCACAGTGCACAGTACTACTTCTCTTCATCACAGTGCACAGTACTACTTCTCTTCATCTCAGTGCACAGTACTACTTCTCTTCATCACTGTGCACAGTACTACTGCTCTTCATCACAGTGCACAGTACTACTTCTCTTCATCACAGTGCACAGTACTACTTCTCTTCATCTCAGTGCACAGTACTACTTCTCTTCATCACAGTGCACAGTACTACTTCTCTTCATCACAGTGCACAGTACTA
The DNA here is from genome assembly GCF_031893055.1 of Leptodactylus fuscus. Lineage (NCBI taxonomy): Eukaryota > Metazoa > Chordata > Amphibia > Anura > Leptodactylidae > Leptodactylus > Leptodactylus fuscus. The sequence continues at coordinate 27,613,011 of NC_134267.1, read as the reverse complement.
CTTCTCTTCATCACAGTGCACAATACTACTTCTCTTCATCACAGTGCACAGTACTACTTCTCTTCATCACAGTGCACAGTACTACTTCTCTTCGGCACAGTGCACAGTACTACTTCTCTTCATCACAGTGCACAGTACTACTTCTCTTCATCACAGTGCACAGTACTACTTCTCTTCATCACAGTGCACAGTACTACTTCTCTTCATCACAGTGCACAGTACTACTTCTCTTCATCACAGTGCACAGTACTACTTCTCTTCGGCACAGTGCACAGTACTACTTCTCTTCATCACAGTGCACAGTACTACTTCTCTTCATCACAGTGCACAGTACTACTTCTCTTCGGCACAGTGCACAGTACTACTTCTCTTCATCACAGTGCACAGTACTACTGCTCTTCATCACAGTGCACAGTACTACTTCTCTTCATCACAGTGCACAGTACTACTTCTCTTCATCACAGTGCACAGTACTACTTCTCTTCATCACAGTGCACAGTACTGCTTCTCTTCATCACAGTGCACAGTACTACTTCTCTTTATCACAGTGCACAGTACTACTTCTCTTCATCACAGTGCACAGTACTACTTCTCTTCATCTCAGTGCACAGTACTACTTCTCTTCATCACAGTGCACAGTACTACTTCTCTTCATCACTGTGCACAGTACTACTGCTCTTCATCACAGTGCACAGTACTACTTCTCTTCATCACAGTGCACAGTACTACTTTTCTTCATCTCAGTGCACAGTACTACTTCTCTTCATCACAGTGCACAGTACTACTTCTCTTCATCACAGTGCACAGTACTACATCTCTTCATCTCAGTGCACAGTTCTACTTCTCTTCATCACAGTGCACAGTACTACTTCTCTTCATCACAGTGCACAGTACTACTTCTCTTCATCTCAGTGCACAGTACTACTTCTCTTCATCACAGTGCACAGTACTACTTCTCTTCATCTCAGTGCACAGTACTACTTCTCTTCATCACAGTGCACAGTACTACTTCTCTTCATCACAGTGCACAGTACTACTTCTCTTCATCACAGTGCACAGTACTACTTCTCTTCATCACAGTGCACAGTACTACTTCTCTTTATCACAGTGCACAGTACTACTTCTCTTCATCACAGTGCACAGTACTACTTCTCTTCATCACAGTGCACAGTACTACTTCTCTTCATCTCAGTGCACAGTACTACTTCTCTTCATCACAGTGCACAGTACTACTTCTCTTCATCACTGTGCACAGTACTACTGCTCTTCATCACAGTGCACAGTACTACTTCTCTTCATCACAGTGCACAGTACTACTTCTCTTCATCTCAGTGCACAGTACTACTTCTCTTCATCACAGTGCACAGTACTACTTCTCTTCATCACAGTGCACAGTACTACATCTCTTCATCTCAGTGCACAGTACTACTTCTCTTCATCACAGTGCACAGTACTACTTCTCTTCATCACAGTGCACAGTACTACTTCTCTTCATCACAGTGCACAGTACTACTTCTCTTCATCACAGTGCACAGTACTACTTCTCTTTATCACAGTGCACAGTACTACTTCTCTTTATCACAGTGCTTCCTCCAGATTCCTGCAAAGCTTGTGTTGGGCTTGTGCTTATACACAACAACCAATCAGAGAGACCGATTTGCAGTCTGAACCATTGATGAGATAAGGGGGGTGACTCAGTCCACCCCCATAGGTTCGGACTTACATCACATTTAGATGCTCCAAACTCCTCCAGTCCCTATAAGTGACATCACATCTTCTACTCCAATCACCTCCAGAGCTGCGCTCACAATGCTACTTGTATATTCAGTCTAGAGTCTGCCCAGTCATGTGACCTTATAATTTAGTAATAATTTGCCCCTGAGTTCCTACAATGCCAGAAGGAAGCAGCAGGGCTCTGACATGACTGCAGTGTGTGAATAAACCCTTAAGCTGCTCCTGGGAGGCGGCTGCAATCTCTGCACCATATTGGACGGCTACGACCTCATCAGGAGATAATTAACTCCTGTCGCGCTTGATATAATTAACAATTAGCAGCAGGTTGCAGATATCATTGCACTGACAGCTGACGACTATTACCTGAGAGGTGTGAGGGCCCCCAGCAAGGCAAAGAGAGGCGCCGCGAATAAATGACTCAATTATCGGCCCCTCGTGACGTCCTCCATATTTATAGCTGAGCCGCAGGTGTGTGTATATAAATATACCTATATACTGATCAAGCATTGCTACAGGAGCCAAGCGGGGGCTGTCAGACAACATAAGGTCTGGTGGGGCCTAATAAGGAGTGTCCCTATGATGAGCTGATTATTGGGGGGCTGTCAGACGGGTGACATAAGGCCTGGTTGTGACTGGGCAATGGGTCCATTATTAGGGTTCCCTATAAAGAGCTGATTATTGAGGGGATGTCAGGCGGATTACACATGGCCTGGTCGTGATTGGGTGTTTGGTCCATTATTAGGGGTCCCTATAATGAAGTGATTATTGGGGGGCTGTCAGTTAAATGACACAAGACCTGGTTGTGATTGGGCCATGGGTCCATTATTGGGATCCCTTTGATGAACTGATTATTGGGGGGCTGTCAGACAGGTGACACATGGCCTGGTCATGATTGGGCCATGCGTCCATTATTAGGGGTCCCTATGATGAGCTGATTTTTGGGGGGCTGTCAGACGGAGGACACAAGGCCTGGTTGTGATTGGGCAGTGGGTCCATTATTAGGGGTCCCTATAATGAACTAATTATTGAGGGGCTGTCAGACGGATGACAAAAGGACTGGTTGTGATTGGGCAATGGGTCCATTATTAGGGGTCCCCATGATGAACTGATTATTGAGGGGATGTCAGGCGGATGACACAAGGTCTGGTCGTGATTGGGTGTTTGGTCCATTATTAAGGATCCCTATAATGAACTGATTATTGGGGGCTGTCAATTAAATGACACAAGACCTGGTTGTGATTGGGCGATGGGTCCATTATTGGGATCCCTATGATGAACTGATTTTTGGGCGGCTGCCAGGCGGATTACACATGGCCTGGTCGTGATTGAGCAATGGGTCCATTATTTGGGGTCCCTATAATTAACTAATTATTGAGGGGATGTCAGATGGATGACACAAGGCCTGATCGCGATTGGGCGATGGGTCCATTATTAGGGGTCCCCATGATGAGCTAATTTTGGGAGGTTTGTCAGACAGATGACACAAGGCCTGGTCGCGATTGGGCGGTGGGTCCATTATTAGGGGTCCCCATGATGAGATAATTTTTAGGGGGTTGTCAGATGGATGACACAAGGTCTGGTCGCGATTGGGCGATGGGTCCATTATTAAGGCCGGGTTTTCATGTAGCTTTTTCATCTACTGCAACCTTTGGTAAGTTCTGAAGACACAGAGGTTTTATCGGTAAATCTTCTCAGTGTCTCGCTGCGGACACAAGAAGGCGGCTGTAACCTTTTCACATTGGACGGGAGATGACGACGTTCGTATAAAAAGAAGAAGATTGGGAAAAAAAGTGGAAATCAGAAGTTCAAAGGAGTTTTCTACAAGACGTGAGATAAGCCAAGAAATTGTGACGGCTCAGATCTAACCATTCACCGCACTGCTTCCCCGTCTGTGAGGTTTATTGATGGATTTCAGGTATATTTATAAGACATCACAAATCAGGTTGTGTTCTCGCCGGGTCATTATTGGTCCGGTCTCATGACTAGGTAATGTACGTCTAAGGGATTATCCATGTTCATCCTTAAAGGCACAGAAGGCCACCGGACAAGTCTGGTCTCAGCGATTTACGTAAGAGGTTTGTGTTGTATTTTAGGCTTCAGTTATATAGTTCATTGTCACAAACATCACCCTTTGCACTTACTCACTGCTCCAGTTTCCTCCTCTCATGTCCTCTTAACAGCGGTGCAATGTATTAGGAGTCAGGTGTAAGCTGCTCATCTGCCTGGCAGGATGCCATTTGATCCTGGTGACCTATTCAATTCTACATGTGTTCCTGTTTAACTCCTGTGTTGTTCTGTTGACCAGCCACACCTGACATCTCCAGGGGGTTAATGGTTAACCCAGGGCCGGCTCCAGGTTTTTATGGGCCCTTGGGCGACAGAGCCTCAGTGGGCCCTCTTGTAAAGGAGGTGGGGGAGTCGAGACACTGTGCGTTGCAGATGAAGCGAGTGACGTCATGCAGGAGTGTGGCGTCACCAACGCCATACCTCCCAATCTTTTAAAGAATAGAAAGAGGGGCAAAACGTGCGGCGCGCTCTGAGCTCCGCGGCAAATTTAGTTCCACCCACTTTTATGTTGATTCCACCCATTCTCATTCATTTATTATGTGCTCCCACACAGTATAATCCTCCTACAGTCACCCGTAAATTATATGCCCCCCCTCCATCTCTCCCCCAGTTTCATATACACCCTTCCTCTGCCCCCAGTTTCATGTCCCCCCTCCATCTCTGTCCCCAGTTTCATCACGTTCTCCCCCTTCATCTGCCCACAGTTTAATGTCCCCCGTCTCTGCCCCAGTGTCATGCCGTCCTCCCCCCCTTCATTTGCCCCCTCAGTTTCATTGGGCCCCCTCCATCTCTGTCCCCAGTTCCATGCCGTTCTCTCCCCACCCCCTCCATCTGCCCCAGTGTCATGCTGTTCTCCCCCCCTCCATCTGCCCCAGTGTCATGCTGTTCTCCCCCCCCCTCCATCTGCCCCAGTGTCATGCTGTTCCCCCCTCCCCTTCATTTGCCCCCCAGTTTCTTTGGGCCCCCTCCATCTCTGTCCCCAGTTTCATGCCGTTCTCTCCCCACCCCCTTCATCTTCCCCAGTGTCATGCCGTTCCCCCCCCCTCCCCTTCATTTGCCCCCCAGTTTCATGGGCCCCCTTCATTATGTTTCACCTTAATATGTAATGTAATACAAAACAAACACTTACATCACTCACCTTCCCTCGTTCCCCCGATGCTCCTCTCTAGTCACATACGCGATGCAGGAGCTGTGAGATCAGCTCCTGCTTAGCTCCGGACCGGCTTGCGTGTGTAGGCGTGATGCGATGACGTCATCGCGCCTACACACGCAAGCCGGGGCCGGAGCTTTAAAGCAGGAGCTGATCTCACAGCTCCTGCATCGCGTATGTATTTCAGCTCATCGGCGGACGGACGCCGATGAGCTGAAATTGTGACAGGCAAGTGCCGGGGGGCCCCCAGAGGCTCTGTGGGCCCCGGCACTTGCCCGACTATGCCGTGCGCTGACGCTGGCCCTGGGTTAACCCTTCGCATCTGTTTCCAATGAGTTCATGGGGTCTGACTATTCCTCAATACTAGAGATGAGCGAACACTGTTGGGATCAGCCGATCCGAACAGCACGCACCCATAGAAATGAATGGAAGCACCTGTGACGCCGGCTGGCCGCCGGCAAAGTCAGCGTCACAGGTGCTTCCATTCATTTCTATGGGTGCGTGCTGTTTGGATCGGCTGATCCCAACAGTGTTCGCTCATCTCTACTCAATACTTCTCTGCCTTGATGCCTGGAGTATTTCCCCAGTGATGACTTTGGATACAGTCTAGTCCATGGGCATGTTATGGTATCCTCTGCTGTGTCCACTTGCTATTGGGTGTGCAGTTCACTTAACCCTTGAGTAGGATGCCCAAAGACTGTGGGGGAGGGGGGGGGCACCTTGTTGATGCTATTAACCCCTTCTGTTTAGGCCATGATGCTGCATTGGAGACTCCAAACCCTCCCTTGCCTTATTTCATCTGGCCAATAGAAAGTTTTATTCCCCTTCCCACTCTCCAGCCCCCCCCCCCCCCCGCAATCTTTAAGTTCTAGGTGACCCCTCCGCCGCCTTTTGCCTGCTGGTCCCCCTCCCCCCCGCAGGCCCCTTTATGTTAACATATTGTCGTTTTGTTATTTCTTTGCTCTCACATGGTTTTCTTTTTCAGTTTTCTGACACTTTTGTCCCTCCTTTCTGGTCTCCGCTGGCGGTTAGTCTATGAGAAGTGTCGGGGACTTGTCAGCCGAGTGTCCCGCTGAGCGTTCACTTCTGGGATCAGAAAGCCTTAAGTGACTTTACAGAATATTTGTGTAGTTGTTTTCTTAATAAAAGCTTTGACCGAGCTTCACCCAACAAGAATCTGCGCGTGTTTTTCTACTGGGAACATGGTCTATTTAAGCTAGAGTGGTGGTGTCTTTGGGTTGGAGGTTGTGACCCTTTTCTATTCCCATTCACACACAACATCTGGTACAAGCTTCATATTCCTCTTCTGTATCCACCACATTCACACTTTATATCCTATTGCCCAACCCGTGCTCTCCATTCACTCAATGACCTAACACTTATATCCTCTATTATCAGAAGCTCCCACGCTCGTATACAAGACTTCTCCCGAGCTGCACCACTTCTCTGGAATGCTCTACCCCGGACAATCAGATTAACTCTCAATTTCTACAGTTTCAAGCACAAACTAAAGACGCATCTTATCAGACAGGCCTGTCACATGTCCTAATGTAAACCCTTCCGTACCATAATTAGAATCCCTAAAATGAACCCTCCTCTGTCCCCGCTCCCCCATTACCCTACATAATATGATGTCGTTTCAGGCTAACTTTATATGTCCAGGCACCATCTGCATGATAAAGGACACAACTGGTGACGGCGCATACAGTTTTATGTCTGTGTAATGACAGTAATCTCTATTGCAAAATTGTCTGACCCCTGTATAAGCAATGCCGCCCCTGCTACCTCTTGTGTCACCCCCTCTACCTCATAGATTGTAAGCTCTTGTGAGCAGGGCCCTCAGACCCATTGTGTGAAGTGACTATTTCTTTGTAATGTATCTTCCAATAGGTGGCACTAGTGAGAGTGTTCACTCTCCCTTTTATTTGCATACTGTTTTCCCACAAAGCATTGCCAATAGGTCTCCATACCAACTGGTCTCCTTAAGGAGTGTCAGCTCCTACCCAAAGCTCCATATTCCTCATAGACCACATGGAACCTCTATGTGATCTCCCCCAGTATCGGAGTCATCACCTCCACCTCCCTTATTGTCTTATAGACTCCCAGGAGCTGCTCCTTGGCTGCGGGCCACAAGTCACTCGCTCCTGCCACTTTCCAATCCAGAGATACAAAGTCAATTTTATTGGAACATTAAATGCATTAAACCCCAGTCCGACCATCCCGAAATTCTCAGAAACAATAAGACTAATGTCAGGATTGGACCCGGTGACCTCCAGGCAATGTAATGGGGTTATTACAGAGTCAAGGTTATGCACCGAGCTTATTTTACAGAGTGCTGACACGGGAGGAGGAGGAGGGGTCGGCGGCTAGAAAAAGGCGAAGCGTCTGAGATGTCGTTCCTGGGCATTGTATTCCCATAATAAAGTGACTGGGATTATGGTGCGGCTGGAGAAGATTGTACACGTGAGATATGATTGTGAACAAAGAGCTTTACGTTTTCAAGGCTTCTTAATACGAGCGGCGCAGGAAAGTGGTCAAGAGGCTATCAAGATGAAGACAGAGACATCTCACTATATCACAGCGGGTATTGATTAGCCAACGGAGGTAGCTCAGAATACCAGGGGCGCCTTGGCCCGCAATGATCAGAGCCATTGTGATAATGGAGATGTAAAGACAATCCAGGCTGGGGGTAACACAAGATTAGCTTCGAATCCCTGCAATGCCCCATTCTCATTGCTGGAGGGATGTCTTGTCCCCATTGGTAATAACACGTTTCAATCTCTGACATCACATGGTATGTGTGTGGTCATTTGTGAGATCTGCAGATCGATCATCAATTGTCTACAAGACGGTGAGAATTGTCATAACCTTGTCAGAGTGTCACCTGTTGTATGATAAATGTGACAACTCACCAGGCAGGTAAGACAGGTAAGGTCTCCGGCTCACATGTACGGAATATTACACCACCGATATGTTCAGCCCAGATCACATCCCATCATCAGATCTTGAAGTAACACAGGGAATATGGGGGGTGTAGAGGTACCCTTGATAGTGAAGGGGCCCCAAAGGTCCCTCTGCCACATAAAATACACCATTATGTCAATTGGAACAAGGTAGGAGCCACATTACACATTCTGAATTAGGACTCTGGAGCTTCAGGTTAGGTCTATGATCAGAGACAGAAAAGAACTATCATATCAGAATGATCAAAGATGAGAGGAAGAGGAAGAAGAGGAGGAGGAGGAAGAAAAGATAAAGATGATGTCAAAAAGACAGGTTACACTAGGGTCACACCTGCGTTCAGGACTCCGTTTGTGGGGTCCCCTTGAGGACCCCACAAACAGAAACTTAATCCACTTTAAAAAGTGGCTACCCGCAGACCCCATAGACTATTATGGGGTCTGACGGGTTCTTGCACAATTTCCATCCGAAAAATATGAAAAAATGGCAGAGAAAAGTCCTGCTTGCTAGGAGAATAACACTGCTTGCCCGACTTTTTAAAGTGACATGGGGACCAGAATCCCTGAGCAGAGATCAGGTCCAGGTGTGAACCCAGCACTAAGCAGAAGAAGAGAATAGGAAGATAAGAAGAAGATAAGAAGGCTACAAAAAGGATGAAGACAGAGAAATACAACATTGAGGAGTCAACTACGGAGAAAGAGAGAAGAGAAAGGAAAAGAGGAAGAAAGGAGAAGAAGATGATGATGATGATAATGATGAAGAAGATGATGAGGAGGAGGAGGATCAAATGTACTTAGTGAATGGAGACAAAAATAGAAATGATCAACTCTACAATGAACAGTCTGAAGAGCCAACTACAGAGAGAGAAGAGGATGAAGAAGGAGACATATGGAAAAAAGATAATGTGCGAAAAGAAGAAGTTGACGGAAAAAAGAGGAGAAAAGGAAGAAGAAGGATAAGAAGTTTGTTGGGATAATGTTCAGATGTTTGGTTTCAGCCAAAGTGTAGGAGAAATATTCCATCAGAACGTTACCAGCCAGTCCAAGCACATGGAGGTGAAGAAGTTACCAGCACTAACCCTAGCATCACCCATCACACCAATTCTAACCCCAACATCATCCATCACCCCAATCCTAATGTCACCCATCACCCCAATCCTAACCCTAACATCACCCAATCCTAACCCCAACATCACCCATCACCTCAATTCTAACCCAACACTATCCATCACCTCAATCCTAACCCTTATATCACCTATCACCTCAATCCTAACCCAAAATCATCCATCACCCCAATCCTAACCTCAACATCATCCATCACCCCAATCCTAACCTCAACATCACCCATCACCCAATTCTAACCCTAAAAATCATCCAATCCTAACACCATAATCCATTACCCCAATCCTAACCTAACATCACCCATCAACCCAATACAAACCTAACATCACTCCAATCCCAACATCACCCCAATCCTAATCCTATCATCACCCATTATCCCAATACTAACCTAACACCTAACATCATCCATTATCACCCTCTAAAGCCTTTTACTTGGGGCGATGATCGGGCAGATGAGCAATTGCTCATTCTCAGTCATTGGCCATATAAACAGGTATAAAAAGTTTACTAAGACTGTAAATCAAGACGCATAGGTATGATATGTATATATATATATATATATATATATATATATATATATATATATATATATATATGTATACTCATCTAGGCGATATATCAGCCAATAGTAGAAATATTCATAGATGAATAGGTGCAACGTTTCGTTTTCACTGCCCATCTGTCACGTATACCTACTGTATATAGTCCTCCTCGGAGAGTTGTGTATGCGTCCTGTACCATTAGAGCGCTCCCTACTGTCCCCTATGTATCCGCAGATACAGCATTGCTTACTGATCTTTTGTGCTTTCCCAAGGTTCATTGTTCTGCGTCTCCCTCTCATTTGGCTGGGAACTATATCAATGTCCATGCTGAGGTTCACATTCATGAATCAAATCCTAGAATTACAGTGAAAACTGACACACAAGTGAAGCGAGAATCTATGGAAGAGGGTACAACTCTCCTCAGTATATATGGTATACAGGGTGCATTACAACTTGTGGCCACGTGTAGGCTCAGGCCTACGGATTCCGTCTAGACTCCGCCATGCACTTGTTTTATATTATTCTGGTTAGGTAATATTTTTGCTGACAACAATGAGAACAATAACCCGCGGTAGCATCCCTGTGCTTGTTCTGGGAGGTGTCAGAGATGGCCTCTTGGGTCCAGTACTGTTTGCTGATCAATGTCTTCAGGGTCCGGTACAAGTTGTCATTCGGTGATCTCTTCGGCTTCTCTTCCCGCTCAGATTTTGCTGTAATGATGAGATTTGTTAGGCAAATGAGCTCCATGTAGATTCCTATAAGCCAGGCTGGAGTAATTGAGAATTTCCATGCAGGCCGCTTCTTGTGCGGAGACTTTGGCGTTGAGTCTGCTCTGTATTATAATGGATTTATGTCTCTGCCTTGTATGAATATGAATTGGCTTCATTACAGAAGAGTCGGAGCAGCATGTGCCCGGGCCTTTAGTCTCCCTGCTTGGAATCTGATATAGAAATAATAACATTAACTAAGTGTTATCTCCTCAGTAGATATAAGACATCTCCACAGCCCCTCCTAGAGCAGCCGCAGACAACGCAAGCTACACAGAACCCAAGGTCCACCAGTACCGACCGTCAGCGCAGGGTCTGATCCCAGTATAGGACTATTAATAGGTATAGAAATTATATTATCAGCCTAGGCACGGAATACAGGGTGTTATGGACTGTGTTCTCTAGTACGTATGAACATCTAGTCTACAGTAAACCCACCACTAAGTATGCAAACTCAGATATGTCCACTAGTGTAAAAGGAAATTTACTATGACAATCACTGAGTATGAGAACTTGTCTATGTCAATCATTGAGTATAAGAACTTGGCTAAGTCCACTGTGGAGTATGAGAACTTGACTGTGTCTACACTGCAGTATGAGAACTTATCTATGTCCATCATGGAGTATGAGAACTTGTCTATGTCCACCATTGAGTATGAAAACTTGTCTATGTCCACCATTGAGTATGAGAACTTGTTTATGTCCACCATTGAGTATGGGAACATGTCTATGTCCACCATTGAGTATAAGAACTTGGCAATGTCCATCATTTAATATGAGAACTTGTCTATGTCCACCATTGAGTATAAGAACTTGGCAATGTCCTCCATTGAGTATGAGAACTTGTCTATGTCCAAAATTGAGTATGAGAACTTGTCTATGTCCACCATTGAATATGAGAACTTGTCTATGTCCACCATTGAATATGAGAACTTGTCTATGCCCACCATTGAGTACGAGAACTTGTCTATGCCCGCCATTGAGTATGAGATCTTGACTGTGTCTATAACAGAGTATGAGAACTTGTCTATGTCCACCATTAAGTATGAGAATTTGTCTATGTCCAAAATTGAGTATGAGAACTTGTTTATGTCCACCATTGAGTATGGGAACTTGTCTATGTCCACCATTGAGTATGGAAACTTGTCTATGTCCACCATTGAGTATGAGAACTTGACTGTGTCTATAACAGAGTATGAAAACTTGTCTATGTCCACCATTGAATATGAGAACTTGTCTATGCCCACCATTGAGTATGGGATCTTGACTGTGTCTATAACAGAGTATGAGAACTTGTCTATGTCCACCATTGAGTATGATAATTTGTCTATGTCCAAAATTGATTATGAGAACTTGTTTATGTCCTCCATTGAGTATGGGAACATGTCTATGTCCACCATTGAGTATGAAAACTTGTCTATGTCCACTAATGAGTATGAGAACTTGTCTATGCCCACCATTGAATGAGAACTTGTCTATGCCCATCATTGAGTATGAAAACTTGTTTATGCCCACCATTGAGTACTGTATGAGAACTTGTCTATGCCCACCATTGAGTATGAGATCTTGACTCTGTCTATAACAGAGTATGACACCAGTAAGCATGAGACCTTGGCTAGTTGCACCACTGAGTATAAGAACTTGAGGATGTCCACCATGAAGTATGAGACATTGGTTATGTCCACCACTAAATACAGGATCTTGACTATGTCCAGTTCAGAATTTGAGAGTTTGGTCATGTTCACCATTAAGTATGAGACCTTGGCTATGGGCCAGCAGTTTCTGCACCTTAGTATGTGCAGTTCCTTTGGATTTCGGTGTTTGCCTCCAGACAGGACCATGTCTTCTCAGTCCTCTGCCTACCTGTGGACAGTGCTGGTGACTGAGCAGAATCTCCAGGTGTTACAGGACTGTCACCTCCTAAATAAGACTCCAGATTCCTAGGACCCCCCACATTAGGAGATATTTGGAGTAGATTTTGGTCTCATTACTTATGGTACAAGGTTCTTAGATCCTAAATATCTGCTGCGGGCTGGGAGGACGCGAGACATTATGGGCACTTGTATACAAAATATTTGCTGAATTATTCAGTAGCACCTGGAGAAATGGCTTTTATTGCACCTATATAACTTTTTGTTGCCGCTGTGAGGTCGGACGTGTTCACACGTTGATTTCCCTCTCAATTATTAAGGAGTCCTGACTGTGGTTGTATTTCCTGCTGCTGCGGAATATTCCGGATACAGCAGAGTCAGCCAACACAAACCTTCTAACTACAACTCCAATTTTCCATCTTGTGTTCTAAGTTGATTTCTTCTGGTTGCAGATTAGGTTGTAAATTCTTGTGTTTTGTCCTCAGGCGTCAGAATGTAATTTGGTTTTCTTATTTTACCCGTCAATTGCTGCAGAAAATCTCAGGATCAGAGAGGCTTGTACAGTGAATGAGCCGGGACCCGCGGTGATGGGGAGCGGTAAATAGCAGGGGTGGAAAACAGGGACAGAGATGTCTCTAATGTGCAGTGAATTACCACCGGGCCCACGAGGCCACAGCCTGACCCTCAACTGAGCCCCGCACCCTCCAAACCTCCAACACACCAAGTGTGAATTAACAGGGCCACAGACTGACCCTCAACTCAACTCAGCCCCGCACCCTCCAACACACCAAGTGTGAATTAACAGGGCCACAGCCTGACCCTCAGCTCAGCCCCACACCCTCCAAAGAACCCAACGTGAATTACCGGGGCCACAGCCTGACCCTCAACTCAGCTCAGCCCCGCACCCTGCATCACATCTGGAATTTATATCAGGGGATCAGATGGATGTAGATCAGGGATCATATGGGTGTAGATCACTGGATCAGTAGAATGTAGATCAGGAATCAGATGGATGTTCATCAGAGATCAGAAAGATGCAGATCAGGGGATCATATGGATCTAGATCAGGGATCAGATGGACGTAGATCAGGGATCAGATAGGTGTAGATCAGGGATCAGATGAATGTAGTTCGGGGATCATATGGATGTAGAGCAGAGATTAGATGGATGTAATGGATGTAGATCAGGGATCAGTTGGATATACTGTAGATCAAGGAATCAGATGGATGCAAATCAGGGATCAGATGGATGTAGATCAGGAATCAGATGGGTGTAGATCAGGGATCAGACAGATGTAGATCAGGGGATCAGACGAATGTAGATCAGGGGATCAGTTGGGTGTAGATCAGGGAATCACATGGATGTAAATCAAGGATCAGTTAGATACAAATCAGTGATCAGATGGATATAGATCAGGAATCAGATAGGTGTAGATCAGGGATCAGACGGATGTAAATCAGGGGATCAGATGGATGTAGATCAGGGGATCACTTGGATGTAGATCAGGGGATAACATGGATGTAGTTCAGAGATCAGATGGGTGTAATGGATATAGATCAGGAATCAGATGGGTGTAATGGATATAGATCAGGAATCAGATGGGTGTAGCTCAGGGAATGAGAGTGATGTAGATCAGAGATCAGATGGGTGTAATGGATGTTGATCAGGGATCAGTTGGATGCAAATCAGGGATCAGATGGATATAGATCAGAGATCAGATGGATGTAGATCAGAAGGGTGTAGCTGAATTATATTTTGTATAGCCGGGGCTCCCATGTGTGGTTTTACAGCAGATAATATTCTACAGGTCATCATTAGATTATTTCCTGATATTCTCGTGGTTCAGTCCTGGTCATTCTCGCACCACCATATCTCACATTGTGTTGGTTCTGATTGTTTTCACATCAAAGTCACCTAATATTGAACCATTACTAGTAGAGGTGTGGCTGTAGTCTCAGCTGCTGCAGCACATCCCTCCTCTCCCTACATCACCGCTCGCTTCTCTCTTCCAGTTTGCAGCTTACTTTTGGCGGTTTCGTTTCCTGGCAGCATCCTCCATCCATTGCTGCGATATTTCCGCCTCTTATTGCCAATATTTGGCTTTTTAAGTTACTTAATTACTTTCTTTCATTGTTATAAACAGTCAACATTACATGAAATCTGGCGAGGAGCAGAAAACACAACGAGAGCTGCCAAAACCCAGGAAGAGAGAGCCGCGCAGCGTCCTATAGGGATCTATTAGGAATACCAATGAAGGCTACACAGGGAACGTCTCCCAATCCGCAACCACTGGGGCGTCCAAAGAAAACACATTTATACTGGATGAGACCAACTGATGCAGCAGAGCCGACTGTGTACTCAGAGCGTTATCACTGTGTTATCACTGTGTTATCTGTGATGTTACATAGGACTGCTGGTGACATCTACTACATTACCTGTACTCAGAGAGTTATCACTGTGTTATCTGTGGTGTTACATAGGACTGCCGGTGACATCTACTATATTACCTGTACTCAGAGAGTTATCACTGTGTTATCTGTGGTGTTACATAGGACTGCCGGTGACATCTACTACATTACCTGTACTCAGAGAGTTATCACTGTGTTATCTGTGGTGTTACATAGGACTGCAGGTGACATCTACTATATTACCTGTACTCAGAGAGTTATCACTGTGTTATCTGTGGTGTTACATAGGACTGCCGGTGACATCTACTACATTACCTGTACTCAGAGAGTTATCACTGTGTTATCTGTGGTGTTACATAGGACTGCAGGTGACATCTACTACATTACCTGTACTCAGAGTTATCACTGTGTGTTATCTGTGGTGTTACATAGGACTGCCGGTGACATCTACTACATTACCTATACTCAGAGAGGTATCACTGTGTTATCTGTGGTGTTACATAGGACTGCAGGTGACATCTACTACATTACCTGTACTCAGAGAGTTATCACTGTGTTATCTGTGGTGTTACATAGGACTGCCGGTGACATCTACTACATTACCTGTACTCAGAGAGTTATCACTGTGTTATCTGTGGTGTTACATAGGACTGCAGGTGACATCTACTACATTACCTGTACTCAGAGAGTTATCACTGTGTTATCTGTGGTGTTACATAGGACTGCCGGTGACATATACTACATTATCTGTACTCAGAGAGGTATCACTGTGTTATCTGTGGTGTTACATAGGACTGCAGGTGACATCTACTACATTACCTGTACTCAGAGAGTTATCACTGTGTTATCTGTGGTGTTACATAGGACTGCAGGTGACATCTACTACATTATCTGTACTCAGAGAGGTATCACTGTGTTATATGTGGTGTTACATAGGACTGCCGGTGACATCCACTACATTACCTGTACTCAGAGAGTTATCACTGTATTATTGCTGGTGTTACATAGGACTGCAGGTGACATCTACTACATTACCTGTACTCAGAGAGTTACCACTGTGTTATCTGTGGTGTTACATAGGACTGCCGGTGACATCTACTACATTACCTGTACTCAGAGAGTTATCACTGTGTTATCTGTGGTGTTACATAGGACTGCCGGTGACATCTACTACATTACCTGTACTCAGAGAGTTATCACTGTGTTATCTGTGGTGTTACATAGGACTGCAGGTGACATCTACTACATTACCTGTACTCAGAGAGGTATCACTGTGTTATATGTGGTGTTACATAGGACTGCAGGTGACATCTACTACATTACCTGTACTCAGAGAGTTATCACTGTGTTATCTGTGGTGTTACATAGGACTGCAGGTGACATCTACTACATTATCTGTACTCAGAGAGGTATCACTGTGTTATATGTGGTGTTACATAGGACTGCCGGTGACATCCACTACATTACCTGTACTCAGAGAGTTATTACTGTATTATCTCTGGTGTTACATAGGACTGCAGGTGACATCTACTACATTACCTGTACTCAGAGAACATGGAACTTGCAAAGACTTGTTACATTGAATTAGTATAGGTGATAGATGGAGTCAAAGTGTCAGTGTTTCCTTATTCTGTACCCCAAGGTTCAGCCTGTAATTGTCCTGTACTCCTGGTGTCACTGTGTCAATGTTCTGTACCCCCTGTTTCATTGTTCTGTACCCCTGGTGTCAGTATGTCATTGTTCTGTACCCCCGGTGTCACCGTGTCATTGTCCTGTACCCCCAATGTCAGGTTGTCATTGTCCTGTACCCCTGGTGCCACTGTGTCATTGTCCTGTACCCCCCGGTTTCTCTGTGTCATTGTCCTGTACCCCCGGTGCCACTGTGTCATTGTCCTGTACCCCCCGGTTTCTCTGTGTCATTGTCCTGTACCCCCGGTGCCACTGTGTCATTGTCCTGTACCCTCCGGTTTCTCTGTGTCATTGTCCTGTACCCCCGGTGTCACTGTGTCATTGTCCCCTACCCCCGGCGTCATTGTTCTGGTTCTCTTGCTCTACACTGACATCATGAATCTTCTCACATATATCTGATATTAGTTGATAGAAATCCTGCGCTCTGCAGACCTGACATCCATTCATCGGGGCTCGCTGCATTCTGCTCTGTCACTCGTGTTGAGTCTATGAATTCCCAGTATATACATTATGTAAAGCATCATCCAGGCGTGGTGACACAGGCCGCGCTGGCTCTTGTCGCTCTGTGCTCCGCTCTGACAGCCGCCGGTAAGCGAGCGTGCTTATTAGACTTCACACTCAATGCCTTATTTATTTAAAGTAACATCTAAATGCAGCAAACACCATAAACCTTCATCATTATTCATGTCCCGGAAGGTTCTCGGCTGAAGTTTATCACTGTCGTGTACAAGGGGTTCAGACATTCTCCCATGGTTTACCATCCATGTACAGGGAAGCAAAGCTCACATGTAAACCAAGAGGAGGAAGGCTTCAGGTGTCGCTAGGTCAAGTGTCTACCTATTTCTATACAAGAGGGACACGTAGCGATTTTCATCATTAGAATAGCATGTCAGAACTACAGTGAAGACTGACACACACAAATACCGCACTAAGAAGGAACACAGAGGAATGTAAGGGGTTGGGGGATGATGGGGGGGGTAAAGTATCAGCAGTATTCTACTATAGATTACATGTATTTCTATGGAATGCAAACTGCTATGTACTTATCTGTGCAAAATATATTAATTCTGTACAAGATCACTGCAGAGCCAACTCACAGCACAGTATAGGGGAAGATCATCTACAGCATAGTATAGGGAGAGATCATCTACAGAACAGCACAGTATAGAGGAAGATCATCTACAGCACAGTATAGGGGAAGACCATCTACAGAACAGCACAGTATAGGGGGAGATCATCTACAGCAACGCACAGTATAGAGGAAGATCATCTACAGCAGTTCACTGTACAATATAGGGAAATATAATGCACAGCACAGTACAGGGGAAGATCATCTAGAACAGCACAGTATAGGGGAAGATCATCTACAGCACAGTATAGGGGAAGATCATCTACAGCACAGTATAGGGGGAGATCATCTACAGAACAGCACAGTATAGGGGAAGATCATCTACAGCAGTTCACAGAACAGTATAGGGAAAGATCATCTACAGAACAGCGCAGTATAGGGGAGGATCATCTACAGCAACTCACAGTAAAGTATAGGGGAAGATTACCTACAGCAGCTCACTGTACAATATAGGGAAATATAATGCACAGTACAGGGGAAGATCATCTATAGCACAGTACAGTATAGGGAAATATCATGTACAGCACAGCACAGTATCACGGAAGATCACCTACAGCAGCTCACTGTACATTATAGAGAGGAAGGTCATCTACAGCACATGACAGCACAGTTCTGACGGAAGATCATCTAGAACAGGTTATGGGACAGTGTAGGGGAAAATCATTTACAGCAGCTCACAGTACAGTATAGAGGGAAGATCTTCTACAATTTACATAGGGGATTATACTCTTCTTGCCGATACAGGTGATTTTTGAGAGGCAAGAAGTTGTTATGCCCTCTAGTGCCCGGTCATAGGTGCTAGTGCTACCTGTTGGCTTCCTCACCATGGTGACAGCTTCCTTTACATGCTGACAGTTTCTCCATATAATATAATCTGAGCTCATCCATATACTACAATCTCTGAGATCATCCATATAATATAATCTCTGAGATCATCCATATACTATAATCTCTGAGCTCATCCATATAATATAATCTCTGGGTTTAATCTGAATGTAATCTTGGAGATAACAAAGAGTTAAAGAGTGAAGAGAATAAACAAGCCAAGGAACTGATAGAAGTCTCATAATAAAGATATTACATCCAAGGAAAATACAAGAGTAACAGACAGCAGAGAGCTGGGGGTGCAGTTTGGGGCTCCTTTTGGTAGGTAACATCATAGGGCCCCTCAGAAGGTGATGATGATGATGATGATGATGATGTGTATTAAACCTTCGCCTTCTGATCAGATTGTGACTACACACCGCCCCTAATGGCTGACATTGATAGTGCACGACCACTGACAGTCCCTGTAACTCTCATCTGATGGAGTCCCCCGGTGTATTCTGCAGGGTCTGACACCTCTGCCTCTTTATACTGACCCTATACATTGTGGGGGGCACTGGAAAGACAGGACACCTCCGTGCCAGTGCAGACTATGCGTTCACCTTCAGGCAACAAGTTCCAGGAATGTCCCAAGTTTAACTCGTTGTCTGCCAGACTGCCCCTTCCTGCACATGCAGACAGATGGAGGTGCCCCCTGCTGGCCGCCCTGTGCAGCTCTGCTCCGACCTTGCTCCTGGTGTCCTGAGGATGGAGCAGCAGCAGCTTAGATACTACAAGGAGGGGGCAGCAGAGGAGGAGGCAGCAGCAGCCCCCTCTATTCTCCTCTCCCCACTTCCAGGGCTGGATCCTCTCTAATTGGTCCTGGGGGAGGCCCTGGGATTTGGGGTGGAGGCTGCTCCTCTCCAGCTCACATCATGTAATTGGTCCTCAGTTTCTTCATATAAACTGAGGGGAGCAGAGAGCGGAGCAGAGGCTGCAGAGAGCACAGGAGCTGCACAACTTGTCCTCAGCACCTGCCACAGCACAGGATTAACCCCTACACCGCCACAGCGCCGGATTAACCCCTGCGGGACTGCACATGCTTAACCCCTGCGGCTCCAGGGAGTGCACACGAGAGCCCCTGGTCACTGTGATTAACCCCTGCAGCCCCGCACTGTACGGGATTTAACCACTGTAGTCCCGGCCGCTGGACTGTCCTGTGTCGGAGTCGGCAGAGTGGAGCCGCTGGTTGATGCCCGGGTGCGGGGAGTAGTCGGGTCGGCTCCTCGGGGTCCTGGATGCCTGAGCGGCTGCGGGGAGCTGCGGACACTTGTTGCTGCAGGATCGTAGAGCTCCGGGGATCTGCTGTGAGGATCTAGGAGGGGGCACAGTGCCAGGGTGGGGGGCACTGGGCTGCACTTTGTCGGAGTTGATGGATGTGCTGGCGGCTCGGAGCGGTGGAGGCTGCTGAGACTCCGGGAGAGCCTGGGATTCCTGCACTGAGCCCGGGCAGGGCGGGCTGGATGCTGCGGGGCTCTGTGGCCGCTCAATCATGGAGATATTGTGGCTGCTGCTGCTGCTGACTCTGCTGCCCGGACCCGGCAAGGGACAAGGCGCGTACGGTAAGCAGCGGGGCTGGAGAGTGGAGTGTGCCCGGGCAGAGCGGAGAGGTCGGGGCTGGAGTGTGCCCGGGCGGAGCGGAGGGTTCGGGGCTGGAGCTGGAGTGTGCCCGGGCAGAGCGGAGGGGTTGGGGCTGGAGAGTGCCCGGGCAGAGCTGAGGGGTCGGGGCTGGAGTATGGAGTGTGCCCGGGCAGAGCTGAGGGGTCGGGGCTGGAGTATGGAGTGTGCCCGGGCAGAGATCATGGTCTGGGGTCTGCACTGGAACATGCCCGGGGAGAGTGCTGGCATCAGGGCAGGGTGATGTAGTCGGGGTCGGGGGTTCTGCAGCTGGGTGACTGATCAATACAATCCCATAGCTGCTCCTGGCACTTTCTCTCCTTTCGCCCTCACCCACTGTCTGGTGCACCTCACTAAACCCCCAGAAGACCCCACAATATAAACCCTTGAACCAGGTGCCCACATACCCATGTCAGGGGGCACCCACCCCTCTATCAGTGCATGATTTTCTATGGTACTCCTTACTTGGTGCCCCCTGCCTTTACACCTCCTAAAAAGCCCCACATATGACCTGCACCTATAGACCTCCATCTCCAGCCTAGAGGCCCCTACAATCTATAGGGGTTATTATAAGGCCTTGTTATTACAACTATAGCACACCGCACCCCTTAAACCTCCCTTACCCCCCTACCTCCTCCTCAGCCCCCAATCTCCAACTGACAGCCTTCACTCCACAACTTAGTGCCAGCTCACATTGTGCCAGTATGTGCCAAGCTAATGTCCCCCGAGGTCTGGTGCTTTCTGCCATCTCAGCTCTGATAGTGCTGAAACTCCATTCCCGGACCCCCCCCCCCCCCCCCAATTTACTTGTACATCAGTTATGAACTCCATGCATACCTGATCCCCCTAATTTCTGATCTCTGTGCACCCCCATACCTGCGGTCCCCCACTCCTTTCCTACCTGTGATGATGGGGAGCTATATGCTTTGTGAACCCCGACTGTCAGATGATCCACACACTAGAGTTGTATACTGTACACCTCCATTCATCCTGTGCTGTACTCTACAATATACGGCGCTGGGCTGTCCACCATATACCTGTCCAGGTAGAGGATCTGAGCTGTAATAAAGTATAATCTACACTACTGCGCTATACTATAGTCTCTGCTCACACTATTTTTTAAGTGTTGTAGTATACCATAGCTATATCTATAGTGTACTATATCCCCCCTCACCTCTATACTATATACAGGATGGTATACACTCTGCTCTTCTATTCCTTATATTGTAGAGGAGCAGGACTAATATAGTCTGTCTATAGTGCTGCCATATACTATACTCTCTGCTGTAATAGATTACACTATATAATGGTCTGGATCGTATGTTATATATGTCATTACAGGACATCTGGTGATAGTTGTGAAGATGATCTGTAACAATCTAGAATTTATGATACTGCATTATACTATAGTCTCCTTACATATTGCACTATACTCCCCCCACCCCATAATGTCTTCACTACTTTATAGTGCACATCAGTACTTGGAGCAGGAGACAGATCAGGAGCTGTACTGTAATAAACTATAATGTACAGTACAACAATCCTACTCAATGCTATAGTCTCCATACATATGGTACTATACTCTCCACCTTATACTGTCTGCACTGCTATATATTGTACGTCAGTCCACGGAGCAGGAGTCAGTATAGGAGCTGTACTGTAATAACCTATAATGTACAGTATAATAATGCTACGGTCTGCAGTGTAATATACGGTCCATGAGTGTGTTCTGTACATTACTATGTCATACCATACTTCAATGTAATAAATTATAATCTACAGTATAATACTCTTACACCACTATAATAATGCTGAGCTATAATTCATCCCGTAGTGTTCATGATGTGGTGGTATAGCGGGAGGAGCGTGCCGTAGTATAGTATATACAGAATAATAAAGTATATATCATATAATGTTCTACATCCTTGTCTCCAGTATATTAATACAAGAGTAGTGTACCGTACCCTGAATCTCTGTTATATGATACACTACAGTGTGCAGAAAGTGAGAGAGGTGGCGGTGTAATACCCTATAATCTACAGTATAATAATCCAGCCTATAATATACCAGTTACTGTAATACTATGGTAACATCTATTACTGTCCTGTAATACACTATAATCTACAGTATAATAATCCAGCCTATAATATAACTGTCTCTATAATACTGTGATAACATATCCCTTACTGTACTGTAATACATTATAATCTACAGTATAATAATCCAGACCATAATCTATAAACTCACTTGTGTAATGATATTGTACTCTATACCACACTATATACTGTCCTATACTACCCCAGGATTCTATAAATATATATGTGTGTGTGTGTGTGTGCAAATAGTAATACTATACTAATCTATAGTCACCTGTGTAATGATATTCGACTCTATACTAAACTACACCCTACCCTAGAAATATATGTATATATATATATATATATATATATATATATATATTATATAGGTACTGTAGAGTATAGTATTACTACACCTATAGTCACCTGTATAATGATGTACTATTCTATACTTACTATATACCCCACTGTAGGTTAGAGCAGGGGGCATACATGGGTCATCTTTCCGTCCATACGGACATGCAGTGCACAGTATGTAATATGTACAGTATGGGCAGATAGCGCCACCTGTGAGTGTGACAGACATGACATTGTCTTCAGGGATGACATACCGCACTATACTGCCGCGCTGGATTTGTCTGCTGACACCGCACATGGATATATCACATTGTCCTATCTGTGGTGTTACATAGGACTGCAGGTAAAGTCATTACAAGAGTACAATGACATGTCCAGCTCTGCTACATCGGTAGAGTCTACAGTCTGTATTGTCCATTGCTCTGTTCATGATTTGTTTAGGGGGTACACCATATCGTACCCCTTGCCTGTTTTGGAGACCCCCTGTATCACCTCCACTTGTGCTAATATGAGGACCAGCACCACATCTGTCACTAGTTTAAGTCTGATATTACAGCTGACCCACATTGACTGAAATACTGCTAAAGTGCAATACCAGGCACTGCCTATAGACAGGTGTGGCACTCTTTTCAGAAGAAAGCAGCCATGTTTTTCTAATCCTTGACAACCCTGTGAAAGAGGTGCAGTCTGGACAGAACTGACCTGTCCACCAGGTGTCAGAGCTGCAAAATCATCAGTGTGGGTGAGTGTGGGTGTCGGGAATGGGGGGAGAGCTGGCAGGTTAAGGACATGGAGCTTGTGATGCATCAGGTGACATCAAATCGAACAAGCTTTATTGGCACGTCCAAATAGATATTTGGCACTGCCAAAGCTAGTAAAGTGGGGGGGAGTTGAGGTCGGGGGTGTGAGTGGTGAGTATTGGGGGGGTTGATTTGGGGTATAACAGTCCGTGGAGTCTCATCTTCCTCTTGTTTGGTGACAGCTGGACACGTATTGGGCAGTGATCTCCACAGTGGCCTCTTCTTCTCCCAGTAGGATGTAGAGTTTCCTCTTCTCGTCTGCAGATATGAAGTCTGGGATGTGGGCAGAGAGTCTTTGGTAGTAGACGGCCCTCACAGCTGAGTATTTGGTGCAGTGTAGCAGGAAATGGGTCTCGTCTTCTAGGGCCCCCTGGTCACAGTGCTGGCACAGTCTGTTCTCCCGTGGCTTGTACGTCTGCCTGTGTCACCCCGTCTCCATCTCCAGGTTGTGGGCGCTCGGTCTGTACCGGCTCAGGGTCTGTCTGTGTTTGGGGTGGCAGATAAAGTGACAGCATCCCGATCTCAATCCCTGGTCAGAGGGAGAATCTTCTTTACAACAGTGACATCTTCAGGCAGACAGAGGAACTACACTCAGAAGTAGAAAATCATATCAGTGAAGAGAAGAAGACCTCCGATTTTCTATAGGTATAAATGAGACTTTGGAGTAGAATATTTCCAGGACCTCTGCTTGCTGTCAGTGAATGTGAACACTCGTCCTGCTCTCAGATGAGGGTTTGTTACAATTGTATCCAGTCTAGACAATGCTCTGTGAGTGTGACAGGAGTCTAGGTCGCTACAATGTATCAGTCTGCAGTATAGACTGACTATATCATCTCGCCATAGGTTATACCACAGGACATACTCAGCTCTGCTATGCTTGCACGCCATTGATACAGAGCAGACAAGTATAAGTAGTAAACCTAATACCCCAGCGATATTGTCAGCGTTAGATCTGTGTACTGTGACGCGGCTTCTGCATTGGCTGTGGCGATGACTTCTACTTACATGGGACTGCAGGATCCATCCCTCCTTATTTAATAGGATCCAGTAAGAGAGAAATTCCCAGAAAGCAGCGGAGTCACCAACAAGGGCTGGAAGCAGGACGGAGCAGGGAATTCTGGGGGTGGAGGACAATGGGGGCTTGTTGTGAGCTGCGAGGAGATGGATCCTCAGCCGGACACAGTGACCACCCAGGATCAGAGGGACATTAAATGGCCATTGTGCGGTGCTCCCCCTGACCCAAACCGGGTCATCTCGTAAATCTCTGTCGTAACCCCGACGTGCACAGTGGGAGTGAATTGTTTCATTCATCTACAGGTCATCCTGTGCCCAAGAGCTGGCACTCTCATGTACCACGACAGGCGGAGTATACAGAGGAATTCTAGTAAGCAATGCAATGTTATCTCACTGTAACCAGAGACCCTTTATATTACTCGCTCCATAAGGGGCCCCCACAAGGCATAGCTAAGAAGCCCCAGCCCTAAATATTCTGAACAGAGCCTGTATATACTGATCTACCCCGAAATATACTGAACCGAGCCTGTATGTACTGATCTTCACCTAAATATACTAAACCAAACCTGTATATACTGATCTACACCTAAATATACTGACCAGAGCCTGTATATACAGATCTACCCCGAAATTTACTGAACCGAGCCTGTATGTACTGATCTTCAACCAAATATACTAAACCAAACCTGTATATACTGATCTACCCCGAAATATACTGAACCGAGCCTGTATGTACTGATCTTCAACCAAATATACTAAACCAAACCTGTATATACTGATCTATCCCGAAATATACTGACTAGAGCCTGTATATACTGATCTACCCTGAAATATACTGACCAGAGCCGGAATATACTAATCTACCCCTAAATACATTGACCCAAACCTAAATATATTGATCTACCCTAAATACACTGAACCGAGCCTGAATATACTGATCTACCCCTGAATATTCTGACCTGCCCCTGAATACACTGACCTTCCCCCGAGTATATATTGACCAGAGTCGGAATATACTGATCTACCCCAAAATATTCTGACCCAAACCTAAATATACAGATCTACCCTAAATACACTGAACGGAGCCTGAATATACTGATCTACCCCTGAATACTCTGACCTGCCCATGAGTACACTGACCTGTCTCTGAATTCACTGACCTGCCCCTGATTACTCTGACCTGTCCCTGAATACACTGAGCTGCCTCTGAATACACTGATCAGCCCCTGAATACACTAACCTGTCCCAGAGTACACTGACCTGCCCTTGAATACACTGACCTGCCCCTGAATACACTGACTTGCCCCTGAATACACTAACCTGTCCCTGAATACACTGACCTGCCCCTGAATACACTGACCTGCCTCTGAATACACTGATCAGCCCCTGAATACACTGTCCTGTCCCAGAGTACACTGACCTGCCCCTGAATACACTGACCTGCCCCTGAATACACTGACCTGCCCCTGAATACACTGACCTGCCGCTGAATACACTGACCTGTCCCTGAATACACTGACCTGCCCCTAAATACACTGACCTGCACCCAGAATACACTGACCTGTCCTTGAATACACTGACCTGCCTCTAAATACACTGACCTGCCCCCGAGTACACTGACCAGTCCCTGAATACACTGACCCGCCCCTGAATACACTGGCCTTCCCTCGAGTACACTAACCTGCCCCTGAATACACTGAACTGCCTTTGCATACACTGATCTACCCCTGAATACTCTGACCTGTCCCGAGTACACTGACCAGTTCCTGAATGCACTGACCTCTCCCTGAATTCATTGACCCGCCCCTGATTACTCCCTGCACCTGAATACACTGACCTGCCCCAGAGTACACTGACCTGCCCCTGAATACACTGACCTGCCCCTGAATACACTGACCTGCCCCTGAATACACTGACCTGCCCCTGAATACACTGACCTGCCCCAGAATACAATGACCTGCCCCTGAATACACTGTCCTGCCGCTGAATACTCTAACCTGCCCCTGAATACACTAACCTGCCCCTGAATACACTAACCTGCCCCTGAATACACTGACCTGCCCCTGAATACACTGACCTGCCCCAGAATACAATGACCTGCCCCTGAATACACTGTCCTGCCGCTGAATACTCTAACCTGCCCCTGAATACACTAACCTGCCCCTGAATACACTGACCTGCTCCCGAGTACACTGACCTGCCCCTGAATACACTGACCTGCCCCAGAATACAATGACCTGCCCCTGAATACACTGTCCTGCCGCTGAATACTCTAACCTGCCCCTGAATACACTAACCTGCCCCTGAATACACTGACCTGCTCCCGAGTACACTGACCTGCCCCTGAATACACTGACCTGCCCCTGAATACACTGACCTGCCCCTGAATACACTGACCTGCCCCAGAATACACTGACCCGCCCCTGAATACACTGGCCTTCCCTCGAGTACACTAACCTGCCCCTGAATACACTGAACTGCCTTTGCATACACTGATCTACCCCTGAATACTCTGACCTGTCCCGAGTACACTGACCAGTTCCTGAATGCACTGACCTCTCCCTGAATTCATTGACCCGCCCCTGATTACTCCCTGCACCTGAATACACTGACCTGCCCCAGAGTACACTGACCTGCCCCTGAATACACTAACCTGCCCCTGAATACATTAACCTGCCCCCGACTACACTGACCTGCCCCTGAATACACTGTCCTGCCGCTGAATACTCTAACCTGCCCCTGAATACACTAACCTGCCCCTGAATACACTAACCTGCCCCTGAATACACTAACCTGCCCCTGAATACACTAACCTGCCCCTGAATACATTAACCTGCCCCCGACTACACTGCCCTGCCCTGTGTGATACATTAAACATAGAGCTGGGCGGGGCCTTATATGTTACATTATATAGAGAGCTGGGCGGGGCCTAGTGTATTACATTATATATAGAGCTGGGCGGGGCCTTGTGTTGCATTATATATAGAGCTGGGCGGGGCCTTGTGTTGCATTATATATAGAGCTGGGCGGGGCCTTGTGTTGCATTATATATAGAGCAGGGCGGGGCCTAGTGTGTTACATTATATACAGCCTCTTATATTTGCCATTATCTGCTGGTCCATTATTGAGGAGTCAGATACCGCAGCTCCTAGGTGGCAACTTCAAAGCCTGAGCCACCATATATATTTCATACGTCCTTCATCTATTGCGGCGCCTGGATGAGCCTATTAATGGAGTTGTCAGGAACGCTCCATTGTATGCAGTGACATAGAAGAGCTTAATATATTCACCGGTGGGAGAAGACGGAGAGGCCTTGGTTGTCAGCGACGCAAAGAGTCGCCGCAGTACCCACCGCCGTGTCCGTGTATGCCCAATATAATACGACATCAGAACTACTGAACTGAAGCATGGCATCCCCCCCCCAAACATGTCCAAGACTGAAAACATGAATTTTATTATACTGTATACTCCAGTCACATCCAGAGCTGCATTCACACTAGTTTCCAGCTAGCTCTCGTGTTCATTGCCCCATGCCGAATAAGTAATACATAAGTAATACATTGCCCGATAAGTAATATATATCCATGATGAAATGACCCCACCCCCATCTCTATAAGATCTGCACAGCACATTATGACATCACAAGGCCTGTGCTGAAATAATGGGGGCAGCTTTGGAGGTGATTGGAGACACCTTGTACATGTAATAATATGATGAGGAGACTAATAATATGTTCTATTTATATAGCGCCAACATATACCGCAGCACTTCATAAGCCGTAGACAAGATGAGAAATTACAGAGGAATAAATCAATTCGCACATAGCAGTGAGTGTATATACTGACCGTACCCATAGTATATAGCAAGGACATAAACTCTACTCTGAAATACTCTGTACTGCAGGGACCCTGCTCCTCCGCTATGTAACTCTCACCCTGTGACCTCCTCTATAAGATCAGCACACTCCTCTCCTGAAATACTCTGTACTGCTGGGACCCTGCTTCTCCTACTATGTAACTCTCGCCCTGTGACCTCCTCTATAAGATCAGCACACTCCTCTCCTGAAATACTCTGTACTGCTGGGACCCTGCTTCTCCTACTATGTAACTCTCGCCCTGTGACCTCCTCTATAAGATCAGCACACCTCTCTCCTGAAATACTCTGTGTTGCTGGGAGCCCTGCTCCTCCTACTATGTAACTCTCACCATGTGACCTCCTCTATAAGATCAGCACTCTCCTCTCCTGAAACACTCTGTGTTGCTGGGGACCCTGATTCCTCCCACTATGTAACTCTCACCCTGTGACCTCCTCTCCTGAAGTCCTCTGTGCTGCTGTGAGTAGTAGGTTATATTTCTCTACTTTCTCGGGGCGCTATTATATGAAGGCGCTGATCTCTAATAAGAACATTTATTTATAACGCGTAATCTCCTCTCTTATTATTTACAGCCCGCGAGCCGCCGCTCCCCGCGAGGGGGATTAATATAGAATAAATGGATTCTTTTCAGCCTTCATTTTACTTCTAAATTCTGGAATCATAAACACAAAGCTTTACAGATGCAAATTCATTGTGTTCTATTACCCGTAGAGATTGGCGCTGAGACGGAAAGCGCTACGTACGGAGCCGCTGTATCTGATACCGCTGTCGCCGCTGATCCCGCCGCTGATCTTCTCTCCATTTACTGTGTAATCGATTACACAATCACCTTTACGGCTGATGTTTGGCGCCATATTTTACAGCCGCTTCTATGTGTAATAACTTATTGGTGCCGTGATACAAAAAAGCTGATTAAAAACATTCAGCATTTGTTACAATGTATCAGATTCCTTCGACTACATGGGGGGGGGGGAGAGGTGTACGGGAAGGGGTGATTGCATAGCTTTATTTACTCTAGACAAATGGCGTAGTCACTTTCCGTGAACGGGGAGAAAGTAAGCCTGTGATTGGCTCATATAGCTTATACCTGACCTCTATAGGTGGCGCTAGAGAGACCGATTCTTCCTTCTGAAGAGAGAGCTCATTTGCATATTTTCTCCCAGGGTGCATTGCTTTCACCAGCTGCATCTCCCCAAGGAAAACGATATGTTAAAGGAACCTTGTTCTACAGTATGACCTCTTGTGGACTCATATTTGGGTGCATGTCCAATCAGATGCCTCAAACATCAGGTCTCCATAGGGTACGCTTGTGGGTATGCCAGCCAATGCCATCCAATCAGATGACATTATCGAGGCACCAGACACCTCATACCTCAGCAATATTCATGTGAGCTTGTGAGTGAAGGAAGCCTATAGTAGAACCTTCTACAAAGGGTTAACGTGTCACCTTCCCGCTATTTACATGCCTCCATCTTTATGCCGCTCATCTCATGAATATAATGGCTGTAAATATCCCGACGCTGTCACCTAACTTATCTGCTGACATAAATTCCCCTGGCAGACAAGCCGATCGTTTCGGTTTCGCCACATGGTCCTGGCGGCAGATGGGGACTACAGAACCCCAGCGCCAATGATTCTCATAACTGTTCTGTGCGTGGCTCTGCGCCGCCGTTCTCCTGGAAGTTTAGATTTATGGAGAATTACTAGCGACTCTCCTCAGTGCCCGCTACAGCATAAATTACACCCATAAATGCATCCAAGGTAAAAGAAAAAATGGGGCGTGCTCGCCATCCGAAATTTAATATGGAGAAATAATATTGTCCTTCATGATGTACACACAGCCGCTTCTGTTCAGAAGATATCTAAGGGTATGTTCACATGGCGGAATTTTGCGTGTGACCACTTCCATGTGGCTAGCCGTGATGGGATGCCCGTGCAGTGCACCAGCATCCAATCACTATATTCCGCTCCGGAATAGGCCAAAAGAATGGAGGGAGCATCGCGCCGCGGACGCCGTGGCTGAGTCAGCTGTGGAATCTGTGGCAAGATAGGGCAGAAAAAAGAAGCGAGCGGCTCCCATTGAAGTCAGTGGGAGCTGTTTTTGGAGCTGGATTTTGAGGTGGATTCCGTGTCAAAATCCGGTCCAAAAAAACTGTGATCATACCCTTAGAGGCCACAAGTATATAGTCAGGGAGGATGAGCTGTGAGTGCCTTCACATGACAGGAGTCTGTCTAATCATCAGCAGTAACTGTAGTAGGAATCTGTATAATAATCAATAGTAACTTTATTTATGAGACTGTCTAATCATCAGCAGTAACTGTGACTGGAGCCTGTCTAATCATCAGTAACTGACAGGAGCCTGTCTAATCATCAGCAGTAACTGTGACAGGAGTCTGTCTAATCATCAGCAGTAACTGTGATAGGAGTCTGTCTAATCATCAGTAACTGACAGGAGCCTGTCTAATCATCAGCAGTAACTGTGACAGGAGTCTGTCTAATCATCAGCAGTAACTGTGACAGGAGCCTGTCTAATCATCAGCAGTAACTGTAATAGGAGCCTGTCTAATCATCAGCAGTAACTGTAATAGGAGTCTGTCTAATCATCAGCAATAACTGTGATAGGAGGCTGTCTAATCATCAGCAGTAACTGTGACAGGAGCCTGTCTAATCATCAGCAGTAACTGTAATAGGAGCCTGTCTAATCATCAGCAGTAACTGTAATAGGAGTCTGTCTAATCATCAGCAATAACTGTGATAGGAGGCTGTCTAATCATCAGCAGTAACTGTGACAGGAGTCTGTCTAATCATCAGCAGTAACTGTGATAGGAGTCTGTCTAATCATCAGCAGTAACTGTGATAGGAGTCTGTCTAATCATCAGTAACTGATAGGAGTCTGTCTAATCATCAGTAACTGATAGGAGTCTGTCTCAACATCAGCAGTAACTGTGATAGGAGTCTGTCTCATCATCAGCAGTAACTGTAGTAGGAGTCTGTCTAATCATCAGCAGTAACTGTAGTAGGAGTCTGTGTCCCAGTCCATGCAGTTACCTGATACAAGCAGTTCTGGTGGGAATTTTGGAGAGAACAGAAAGGCATGTCATTCCCAGCAGGTCAGAATGAGATCACATGACCCATCGGAAGGTTCCTGAATATTATTATAGTGAAGGACTACCTGGCGATATGTTTACATTGCTATATGTTTTTGCTCTGCTGCGCCCCTGTTTTGCTCTCGGATTGTTCGTCCTTCATATCTTTGACTTTGTGAGTTTATTCTTGAAACTATGTTAGTAAATGATTAATATGCTAATGAGTGTGGCGCCCCCATGTTAATGATGGTGGAGATACGACGTATACCAGGGCTGACCGCTCGACGTGTTTACCGCGCATTACTCCCGCCGTAAGACAGGCTATAAAGGTTGATGAGGTCCCACAAGGGCGAGTGTTAATTACCGCACAATGGCGAGCGATTCTTGTTATCAGATCTTCGGACTGTCGGTGTCATAAACACGGAGACAATGAGATCTGCCACTCGTTGGGAGCTCAGGGGACGCCGCTCGCTTTTTTCTCCTTTGTTTAGGACAGCGAGATGCAGTAAATCTCAGGTTGCGGCATGCAGAGCCCGGTGACTCGGGGTGTAATGAGCCAGGGACGTGCACAGGCACAGAGAGCGATCACAGGAGAGGCCCTAAGGACCGGCCCCCCCCCATGGGAGAAGCAGTACTCACCAGTCACTACTTTATACCATCACTCCTGCCATGATGGACCTAAAGCTCTAAACCTCCTGCTTCATGCATAGAATGCTAAAATAACAGTGTGGACTGACACTGAGGCAGAATCACATCACCGGGACACTGTCAGAAAGTCAAACAACGTCTATAATATTGTATCAACCCAATGAAATATTCTGAAGACAAACCTGCAAATAAAAAAGGCCTCGCCTCTTAGTCTGGACATTCATCCCTCTTCAGCAACTAAGAATCATTCGATGTCCCTGTAAACCATGGGACCAGGGGGGTAACTACCGCCATAGCAGTGGAGGCAGCTGCCACAGGGCCCGGGACATTAGGAGCCCGGTGACAGCAGACCCCCGAGTATAATGATCGGCGGACCGGGAGAGGTAAGGGAACGTAAAAAACACTGTTACTTACCTCTCCACGATCCTGCCAGGACTCCTTCCTACTTGTCTGACGTCTCTGACGGCACATGAACCCGGCCTGCCTCCCGGGTCATGTGACATCCGACGTCATAGAAGAAGGACGGCAGTGGAGAAGACAGCGTAGGAGCCGGGGACAGGTAAGAAACTGTAATTTTTTATGTTTTTATTCCCCCGGGTCTCCGATTATTGTACTCTGGGGTCTGAAAAGACCCCAGAGTATAATAATTGTTTATAGGTGTCCACTATGGGCTATAATACTGTGTG
This sequence comes from Leptodactylus fuscus, assembly GCF_031893055.1. Taxonomy (NCBI): domain Eukaryota; kingdom Metazoa; phylum Chordata; class Amphibia; order Anura; family Leptodactylidae; genus Leptodactylus; species Leptodactylus fuscus. The sequence goes on along the minus strand of NC_134267.1, from coordinate 27,580,547 downwards.
CAGGGGCCACTATGGGGGATAATACTGTGTGCAGGGGCCACTATGGGGTATAATACTGTGTGCAGGGGCCACTATGGGGATAATACTGTGTGCAGAGGCCACTAAAGGACATAATACTGTGTGCAGGGGCCACTATGGGGCATAATACTGTGTGCAGGGGCCACTATGGGGATAATACTGTGTGCAGAGGCCACTAAAGGACATAATACTGTGTGCAGGGGCCACTAAGGGACATAATACTGTGTGCAGGGGCCACTATGGGGGATAATACTGTGTGCAGGGCCCACTATGGGCTATAATACTGTGTGCAGGGGCCACTGTGGGGGATAATACTGTGTGCAGGGACCACTAAGGGACATAATACTGTGTGCAGGGGCCTCTAAGGGACATAATACTGTGTGCAGGGGCCTCTAAGGGACATAATACTGTGTGCAGGGGCCACTATGGGGCATAATACTGTGTGCAGGGGCCACTAAGGGACATAATACTGTGTGCAGGGGCCACTAAGGGACATAATACTGTGTGCAGGGGCCACTATGGGGCATAATACTGTGTGCAGGGGCCACTAAGGGACATAATACTGTGTGCAGGGGCCACTATGGGGGATAATACTGTGTGCAGGGACCATTATGGGGTACAATACTGTGTGCAGGGGCCACTATGGGGATAATACTGTGTGCAGAGGCCACTAAAGGACATAATACTGTGTGCAGGAGCCACTAAGGGACATAATACTGTGTGCAGGGGCCACTATGGGGGATAATACTGTGTGCAGGGACCACTATGGGCTATAATACTGTGTGCAGGGGCCACTGTGGGGGATAATACTGTGTGCAGGGACCACTAAGGGACATAATACTGTGTGCAGGGGCCTCTAAGGGACATAATACTGTGTGCAGGGGCCTCTAAGGGACATAATACTGTGTGCAGGGGCCACTATGGGGCATAATACTGTGTGCAGGGGCCACTAAGGGACATAATACTGTGTGCAGGGGCCACTAAGGGACATAATACTGTGTGCAGGGGCCACTATGGGGCATAATACTGTGTGCAGGGGCCACTAAGGGACATAATACTGTGTGCAGGGGCCACTATGGGGGATAATACTGTGTGCAGGGGCCACTATGGGGGATAATACTGTGTGCAGGGGTCACTATGGGGGATAATACTGTGTGCAGGGGCCACTATGGGGGATAATACTGTGTGCAGGGACCACTATGGGGTACAATACTGTGTGCAGGGGCCACTAATGGACATAATACTGTGTGCAGGGTTTACTAAGGGACATAATAGAGTGCGGAGGAGGGGGTCGGTCGAGGTCTTTGGTGTCGGTTGGGGGGGGGAAGGTCATGTCAAAAGTTTGCCTTGGTGCCCCGCCATTCCTAGTTACGCCACTGCATGGGACCCGGCGAAGAACACAGAATCTGGAGGGGAAGCTTTTCTGCCTTGATTTCTGACACCTTTTACATCCCACTATCCTATTGGCTGAGCATCTCGCAGTAAGTGACATCATCACAGCAGGAGTGATGACATCACTATCCCCAGGGTGACCTTGCTCTTCAGGTTTTTGGTTTAAATCTCTAGAATCTTCCAGATAGGTGAGAGCATACCGGGGGCCTGGGAGTATTTAGGGGCCCACAAGTGTCTCATGATCCTTGAACTCTCCTTCTCCTAGTGAGGAACCCTCAGCATAAAGTCTCAGATAAGGAGATAGTGGCCATTATACTGTATGGAGGTGACAACCCCCATAAAGTCCATTACACCGCACATCCTTCCTGCGATATGTTACTTTCTGCTAGGAGTCAACATCCATCAGCCGGGTGTCACCGACCCTCCCACTCCCTGCTAATTCCCTGGGAAACTCTCCAGGAAACATTAATACCCTGTCCGATCGCCCGGCGTAGGGGTTATGGTTTTAATCAGGAACAAAATGCTCCCCCATATTAATACATCAGACTGGCGGCATCATTTACTGACATCCTGCCCAGAGCCCGCTGATAGGAAATGTAATATACGCTGAGCGACAACTCCCCCCACCACCACAGCACCAATGGATACGACAAAGAAAACCGCCAAACCCCAGAACGAGGTCATTATTATCACAGTAACTCATCCTGCAATAGAAAATAACAAGTCAGAAATGTAACAAGTGAAGGATCCAGAACAGTATTCTAATCTATAGGCAGTAGTATTATAGTAGTTATATTCTTGTACATAGGAGCAGTATTATAGTAGTTATATTCTTGTACATAGGAATAGTATTATAGTAGTTATATTCTTGTACATAGGAGCAGTATTATAGTAGTTATATTCTTGTACATAGGAGCAGTATTATAGTAGTTATATTCTTGTACATAGGGGGCAGTATTATAGTAGTTATATTCTTGTACATAGTAGCAGTATTATAGTAGTTATATTCTTGTACATAGGAGTAGTATTATAGTAGTTATATTCTTGTACATAGGAGCAGTATTATAGTAGTTATATTCTTGTACATTGGAGTAGTATTATAGTAGTTATATTCTTGTACATAGGAGGTAGTATTATAGTAGTTATATTCTTGTACATAGGGGGCAGTATTATAGTAGTTATATTCTTGTACATAGGGAGCAGTGTTATAGTAGTTATATTCTTGTACATAGGAGTAGTATTATAGTAGTTATATTCTTGTACATAGGGGGCAGGATTATAGTAGTTATATTCTTGTACATAGGGGGCAGTATTATAGTAGTTATATTCTTGTACATAGGAGCAGTATTATAGTAGTTATATTCTTGTACATAGGGGGCAGTATTATAGTAGTTATATTCTTGTACATAAGAGCAGTATTATAGTAGTTATATTCTTGTACATAGGAGCAGTATTATAGTAGTTATATTCTTGTACATTGGAGTAGTATTATAGTAGTTATATTCTTGTACATAGGAGGTAGTATTATAGTAGTTATATTCTTATACATAGGAGTAGTATTATAGTAGTTATATTCTTGTACACAGGAGCAGTATTATAGTAGTTATATTCTTGTACATAGGAGCAGTATTATAGTAGTTATATTCTTGTACATAGGAGCAGTATTATAGTAGTTATATTCTTGTACATAGGAGAAGTATTATAGTAGTTATATTCTTGTACATAGGAGCAGTATTATAGTAGTTATATTCTTGTACATAGGAGGTAGTATTATAGTAGTTATATTCTTGTACATAGGGGGCAGTATTATAGTAGTTATATTCTTGTACATAGGAGCAGTATTATAGTAGTTATATTCTTGTACATAGGGGGCAGTATTATAGTAGTTATATTCTTGTACATAAGAGCAGTATTATAGTAGTTATATTCTTGTACATAGGAGCAGTATTATAGTAGTTATATTCTTGTACATTGGAGTAGTATTATAGTAGTTATATTCTTGTACATAGGAGGTAGTATTATAGTAGTTATATTCTTATACATAGGAGTAGTATTATAGTAGTTATATTCTTGTACACAGGAGCAGTATTATAGTAGTTATATTCTTGTACATAGGAGCAGTATTATAGTAGTTATATTCTTGTACATAGGAGCAGTATTATAGTAGTTATATTCTTGTACATAGGAGAAGTATTATAGTAGTTATATTCTTGTACATAGGAGCAGTATTATAGTAGTTATATTCTTGTACATAGGAGCAGTATTATAGTAGTTATATTCTTGTACATAGGGAGCAGTGTTATAGTAGTTATATTCTTGTACATAGGAGCAGTATTATAGTAGTTATATTCTTGTACATAGGAGCAGTATTATAGTAGTTATATTCTTGTACATAGGAGGTAGTATTATAGTAGTTATATTCTTGTACATAGGGGGCAGGATTATAGTAGTTATATTCTTGTACATAGGGGGCAGTATTATAGTAGTTATATTCTTGTACATAGGAAGCAGTGTTATAGTAGTTATATTCTTGTACATAGGAGTAGTATTATAGTAGTTATATTCCTGTACATAGGAGCAGTATTATAGTAGTTATATTCTTGTACATAGGAGCAGTATTATACTATTACTTGTGAATGTGGACCATTGAGTATTATTGAAGTGATGGTGTATAAGTGTTATAATAAAGCTCAGTGTATCATATAGTGATATAGTTAATATTGGTGTGTGCAGTTCTCACATAAGGTTGTTGTGACTAACATGATGTGGCTGACAGCTGTGATTCAGTAATTGTATACACTTTTATCAGGTGTTGGTTAGTTACTGTTCAGACATCACTCTATACACCCTGTTTTTCAGGAGGACTGAGGTTTCTCTGCACTTCTCCTGCTGTGCTGGATTCATCTAAGCATGGTTATCTGACAGAGATCACGAGTGTGCTCGGTGCGGCGTGCTGTCACTGCAGAGACTGTGCTTAGACCCTGAAGTAGAACATTACACGCAAAATGTCAATTTATCAAGGTGCGAAAATTCACAGCAGAGTCCGTTCATGTATCTACTGTCCAGTCATTCTGTCATCTATCTATCTATCTCCTATCTATCTATCTATCTATCTATCTATCTATCTATCTATCTATCTCCTATCTATCTATCTATCTATCTATCTATCTATCTATCTATCTATCATCTATCTATCTATCATCTATCTATCTATCTATCTCCTATCTATCTATCTATCTATCTATCTATCTATCTATCTATCTAGCTATCTAGCTATCTATCTATCTCCTATCTATCTATCTATCTATCTATCTATCTATCTATCATCTATCTATCTATCTATCTATCTATCATCTATCTATCTATCTATCTATCTATCTATCTATCTATCTATCTTTCATTCTATCTAAATGTCCAAACAAAAACAGCACTAGAATGAGTAGGGTGTCAACCCCAAGATTCAAGGAAGTCCCAATATGCAAAAGAGCAAAAATAGTCGGTACTCCGCAGAGAATAGTGAAAATTCTGGATTTATTGCCCAATACAAATATGTAACATTTCATCTCAGGACAAATGACCCTAATAATAAGTAAATAGAGATGAAGTGAAAGGGTCATAACAAGCGCACAGAGTAGATCACCTAAAGGGATCCAGAGGAGCGTCACTATAGATTCCATGTATTACCATGCCGGTCATGTGACGACTTGTGCATACACATTAGTGCGAGTGATACTGATAGTGACTGGTACAGGAAACACTTGTGAGATCTTAGACACAAAACACTATGTTATGTAACACCTTGCCATAATAACCTGTAGTCTGTATATATATATATATATATATATATATATATATATATATATAGCACATAACCCATGACCTGCGACTGAGACCAAGCTTTCTGACACTGGGCAGCACATTTCTCTCTAGAATCCCTTGATAGTCTTGAGATTTCATTGTACCCTGCACCGATTCAAGACACCCTGTGCCAGATACAGCAGAGCAGCCCCAGAACATAACAGAGCCTCCTCCATGTGTCACAGTAGGGACAGGGTTCTTTACAAGATGCTTCATTTTTCCATCTGTGAATATAGAGCTGATGTGCCTTGCCAAACAGTTCAATTTTCGTCTCATTTGTCTATAGGACATTCTCCCAGAAGTTTTGTGGCTTCAACAAGTAGTTTGGTTATTACTTTTGTCAGATTTAAGTTATTTCTGTGACCATTGTGAGTTTTTCTTTCAATGAACGAGGGGACCAACAATTTTGTCCACGTGTTTATATATATTTGTATCTGCACAACATTCACTGCCTGATAAAAGTTCCAATGTCCTGAGATGACACATTACATATTTGTATATTTGTTACATATTTGCATTATTTCTGGCCTGTGACTGGGCCATACTAACCCCGGAATATTCTGTGATCTAAACCATTCACTGGGGCTCGGGCTGGAGGTTTCGGGTCATTGCTGGAATCTCCTTCCCAGTCTCAAGCCTTTTGCAGCCTCCAGTCTCAGGTTTTCTTCCAGGATTGTCCTGTATTTCGCTCCATCCATCTTCCCATCACCTCTGAGCAGCTTCCCTTTCCCTGCTGCCCCCCTCCCCCATCATGATGCTGCCCCCTATGTGTCACAGTGGGGATGACGGGGTGGGTTACTTTTCCACCACACATAATCCTTTGTATTTAGGCCATAAAGTTCCCCTTTGGTCTCCTCTCACCTTCTTCCACATGTTTGCCGTCCTCTCTATGTCTTGTGGCGATAAACTGCCGACGCCACTTCTTATGTCTTTCTTACAACAATGGTTTCTTCTTGCCGCTCTTCCATATATATTGGCAGATTTGTGGGGTGCTCAGTGACTTCTAGTTGTCCTGTGGACAGATTCTCCTGTACCTGAGGATTTCTGCAGCTCCTCCACACTGACCATGGGCCTCTTGGCTGCTTCTCTGATCAGCGCTCTCCTTACTCAGTGATCTAGTAGTTTACGTGGACGCCATGTCTTGGTAGGTTTGCAGTTGTAGTATACTTTTCTCAATTTTTGGAGGATGGATTGAACAAGGCTCCTTGGGATGCTCAAACCTTGAGATATGTTTTTACAACCTAACCCTGCTTTACACTTCTGCGCAACTTTACCTCTGAGCTGTCTGGCGAGTTCCTTGGTCTTCATGATGCTGTTTGTTCACTAGTGTTCTCTAACAAACCACTGAGGCCTTCACAGAACCTTTACCACAGGCCTTCATATATATATACTGAGACTACATCACATACAGCCGAACTCTATTAACTTTCAATGACTTCTGAAGACGATTGTGTGTACTGGATTGTATTTAAGGAATCAGAGTACAGGGGGCTGAAGACTTTTGCACGTCAGACTTGTCAGATGTTTATTGGGTTATATTTGTGATAACCTTGTATCATTTTCCTTCCACTTCACAACTATCTGATACTTTGTGTTGTTATCACTGAAAATCTAAAGAAAATACATTTACGTTTGTGGTTGTGACAAAATGTGGCAAAGGTCAAGCGGTGTGAAGACTTCTGCAAGCCTATCTATCTATCTATCTATCTATCTATCTATCTATCTATCTATCTATCATCTGTCTATCTATCTATCTATCTATCTATCTATCTATCTATCTATCTATCATCTGTCTATCTATCACATATCTATCTATCTATCTATCTATCTACTTATCTATCTATGTCACTATGATTTTTTGGTGAAGCATCACATATATGAAGTTCTATCAGGATGTGAATGATGATATGGGTGATGATGAGGATGATGAAGATGATGAGTATGAATGGTCTATGATTTTTGGCCTCATGAGAGAAGTTCCTCAATGGCAGATAGATAAGAATGAATGGTCATAGCGGTGGCTTCCTCCTGAGGACAGTCCTGGTCACAGTTACCTGTCCTGGTCTCTGAGCCGAGCTTTGTACAGGGTGACTGCCAGCACAGAGCTTGTACAGGGCAGGAAATGAAACAGAAAATTATCAGAATATTCTAGAACTTTCCTGTCCCTAATAGATGACGGTTCAGGGAACTTCTGAGCTTACGGTTTGTGTGTACAGCGCTCTAGATGGTGTCCTGGACTAGCTACAATGGACTGGCAGCGGATCTGGCGTCCTGGGCTCTAGATCCAGTCTGTGACCCCAAGGTCTGGTTATTGGACAGACACCAGATGGTCAGCGCTGACCCCACTCCTGATTGGGGGGTGTATTTACTTTTGGACTTGTCGGCTTGTGTTGTTTTAATATAGCGGCGGCGAGCGAGCGGATAACGCCATAACATCTAATCATGTTTTTATGGTGGAAATACAAGTTTAGGGGATTACGGCGTAATTCAGCTGAGCTCCCTGAAGAATGGCGATTGCCGCTCGCTTTAAGGGGATTTTCTGTCGGGGATTATTCTTTGGGCTTTGAACCTGTGGAGAATTGTCTGTGTTATTGGATTCCAGGTTCCTGAGCGGATACTCGGGGGGATTGTTCTACACAGATCACCTGTAAACCACTGACAGTGCCAGAGAGTGGCGCCTGATTAACCCCTTGTGCGCTGATGGCGGCGAGGGGCTCGGGCTTAGACCTATTATTTCGGGGGGTAAAACCTACAAGTAACAGTGAGCAGGCTTGGATATCCTTTCCTGATCTCATTATGTAAAGTTATTGAAAATACTCCACTCACATCCAGAGCTGCATTCACAATTCTAATAGTTCTAACAATCAAATCCAGAGTGCCAGTCCCACCTGGAGCTGCATTCACAATTCTAGCACCTCACTCACATCCAGAGCTGCATCCACAATTCTGGAACTCCAGTCTAATGCAGAGTGCATTCACAATTCTAGCACCTTACTCACATCCAGAGCTGCATCCACAATTCTATTATGCTAGTCTCATTCATAGCGGCGCTTGCCCTATTTACATTCAGAGCTGCACTGACGATTTTAATATTGTACTCACATCCAGAGCTGCATTCACAGTTATTATACTCCACTCACATCCAGAGCTGCATACACAATTCTGGAAGTTCAATCTAATCCAGAGCTGCATTCACAGTTATTATACTCCACTCCCATCCAGAGCTGCATGCACAATTCTGGAACTTCAGTTTAATCCAGGGCTACATTCACAGTTATATCACTCCACTCACATCCAGAGCTGCATCCACAATTCTGGAAGTTCAATCTAATCCAGAGCCGCATTCACAATTCTAGCACCTTACTCACATCCAGAGCTGCATCCACAATTCTATTATGCTAGTCCCATTCAGAGCTGCGCTCGCCCTATTTACATCCAGAGCTGCACTCATGATTTTAATATTCTACTCACATCCAGAGCTGCATTCCCAGTTATTATACTCCACTCCCATCCAGAGCTGCATGCAGAATTCTACTATTCTATTAACTACTACTAGTGTATCTGGGCATGCTGGAAGTTGTAGTCCCCCAATAGCTGGAACCCTACTCTATACAGACTACGGACACCCCAGAAATTGCTTCTGGATGCGACCCTGAACTGTGATGTTCGGCAGAATATCCTATTACTCTGAACATGTCCATAAAAGTGTCCGGGATGCAGAATATTCTATTAGGACGTCTTGTGGCTGTAAAATGTGTTTTGTGCCCTTTTTATTGCTCATTTTCGGCAGCTCTTTTTGTGCAGAATTTGACGGCTTAATAAACGCTCGGCGCTCCGTCTGCCAGAACCTTCCGCAAGTCATTAAAGGGGAAATCCGCTGTCATAAAATATACATAGACTGCCAAATATGAAAGCACATTAGAGAGGTGCAGAGCCCCCCCTCCTCAGACCCTGGTGGTACAGGCTGCCCAGTAGGGTCCGTTGTGCTGATGTAATACCAGATACTCCCTGTATCCCAGCTAATGTAGTTCCGATTCTTCTGGGCCCATCTGGGGTCTTCATGAGAGGTGGGGGATGGTTGGCTACTCAGATCAGTCTGGCCAATCAGTATGCAGTGTCCAACTTACAGAAAAAACAGGGGCCACTACGCTGATGTCTCCTCTAGTCTGCAATATAGACTGGGATAGAATAAGAAGAGTCATCCTAATATCAGTAGAGAGAGGGGTCAGCAGAGTCATCTCATCATTAAAGGGAGGGGGCATTAGAGTCATATCATTATTATTAAAGGGAGAGGTCAACGGAGTCATATCATTGGTGGGATGGGTAAGCAGTCATCTCGTTATCATTAGAGAGGGGGTCAGCATAGTCATCTCATTATTATTAGAGGGAGGGATCAGCAGTCATCTCATTATCATCAGTGGGACGGGTCAGCAGTTATATAATTTGTGGGAGAGTTTAGCAGAGTCATCTCATCATTAGATGGAGAGGTCAGCAGAGTCATCTCTTTATTAGTATTATTACTAGAGGATGGGGCCAGCAGAGTCAACTCATTATTAGTAGAGGGAGGGGTAAGGAGAGTCATCTCTTTATTATTAGAGGATGGGTCCAGCACAGTCATCTCATCATTAGATGGAGAGGTAAGCAGAGTCATCTCTTTTTTATTATTATTATTATTATTATTATTATTATTATTAGAGGATGGGGCCATCAGAGTCATCTCATTATTATTAGAGGGAGGGGTAAGGAGAGTCATTTCTTTATTATTAAAGGATGGGGCCAGCCGAGTCATCTCATCATTAGAGGGAGAGGTCAGCAGAGTCATCTCTGTATTATTATTATTATTATTATTATTATTATTATTATTATTATATGGGGCCAGCAGAGTCATCTCAGACTTACGCCTCCTGTCCATAAGGACTAGACTGTATGGCCCTCACCAGAATCTCTGGCACTTACCTCAGTTAAAAGATCATTGGGTCCCTCAGGGACACAACTTACAATCTTTGGAACCGTTCTGTGTTTTGTACTTAGAAAAGTATCTAAAAACTTACCAGATGATTTAGGATTCGGTTTCTCCGTCTCTTATATCCCCCCCCCATTCTATTTTCAGATAAGAAGTTATTTCCTCTCGAAAGTGAACCAGTAATGGCTGAGATTTTGGAGTGCGGGTGGAGAGGTTCGCTGCTGCGGTCAAGGGCCCCTTTAGGTTTCCCATCAGCAAGTCCTTCAAAGCTAATGTGCCACATGCGGCGCTCCTGGAGTAGGGAGAACAATACTCAGCAGCTCCGGCGGCTCAGATACGAGAGCTCTGATCCCGCTCTGTGGATCTTCTCATATTGATCCCTCTCTAATGAAATCACTGAGGCTTTGTCTTCTCTTCCATCTTCATATACATAATGGGGGGGCTAATGCTCCATTCCAGGAAGATGTCTCCCCCGGCATGTAACATCGCACAAGGCTTTAATCTACTCCCTATGTATTGATTGGAAGGATGAAGGGCCGATACCGCGCTCACACTTGTCATGGCGGCAAACCAGAGAGCAAAAGTAATAAGTGAGCAGAAGGTGAGAGAAGGCAGGCTCAGCCGAAACCCAAGAGAAGGGTGGCCAAACTCAACCAGGTGAGAAGAGGAAGGGCGGCCAAATCCAACCAGGTGAGAATAGGAAGGGTGGCCAAACCCAAACACTTCAGAAGAAGAAGGCCAGCCAAAACCAACCAGGTGAGAATAGGAAGGGCGGCCAAACCCAAACAGATGAGAAGAGGAAGGGCGGCCAAACCCAAACAGATGAGAAGAGGAAGGGCGGCCAAACCCAACCAGATGAGAAGAAGAAGGGTGGCCAAACCCAACCAGATGAGAAGAAGAAGGGTGGCCAAACCCAACCAGATGAGAACAGAAAAGGAAGCCAAACCCAACCAAATGAAAAGAGGAAGAGCGGCCAAACCTAAGCCAGATGAAAAGAGGAAGGGCGGCCAAACCCAACCAGATCCTGCCACATATAGAAGTCATCAATGCCAAGCTAGTCTGAGGCAATCAACATCCAACCTAGATGAGAGGAGGAAGGGCAGCCAAAGCCAGCAAGATCCTACCAAATCCAGCAGTTAATTCCAAACGAGTCGGGACCAGCCAATGTTTAACCTCAATGACTAGAGGAAGAGTGGCCAAAACCAGCAAGATCCTGGTTCAACTTAGTCCAAGTGGTTCATGTGCTGGTTAATGGGGACATGCAGCTACCAAACTGGAGAAGATTGTTGGAGACTTTGCATTGCTGAGGTTTGGAGGACTATAAGGCTTGTATTGCTTAGGTCTGGAGGACTATAAGGCTTGTATTGCTTAGGTCTGGAGGACTATAAGACTTGTATTGCTTAGGTCTGGAGGTCTATAAGGCTTTGCACTTCTGAGGTTTGGAGGACTATAAGTCTCTGCATTGCTGAGGTTTGGAGGACTATAAGTCCCTGCATTGCTTAGTTCTGGAGGACTGTAAGTCTCTGCATTGCTTAGTTCTGGAGGACTGCATGTCTGCGCTCTCTCCTCACCACTTATAATCCTGGATATATGAAGTGCTCAGCTGTGTCCTCTGCTCGTACCGCGCTTCGCCTCTGGTTTATCTTCGACACTGGACGATACTTGGTTTTTATATGTCAATAATTTATTGAACTAGTTACTTAGTCTCATTTTCCAGACATTGCAGGCGCTCAGTTCCCGCAGATGAGAGGGGTCAGACTGATGTCACCCTCCGAGCCATTACGGGGCGAGCCGAGCGCTGAGACTTGGCTGGGAGTTAGAACTTCTAAGTGTCCAAGATGGCGACTTCTTTGTGGATTTTAGACTCTTTTTTTTGTTGCAGGTAACTCTTCAACATTCCCTATAGGGGGTGGGCGACATCTTCACATCCTAGAAGTATCTCCCATCATTCTGGATCTCAGACTGGCAGATATCATAATCCTGACTGATACATAGTGACATATCCTGCAGATTATTACACCACTGACCTCTCTGCAGAACATTGCTCTGTCCTCTCTACCTCCTGACTGATACACAGTGATATATCCTGCAGATTATTGCACTCTCTGGAGGTCTGCAGTCCATTGCTCTGCTCCCTCCCCCCTACCATTATTGTATAATGATCAGGCCTTGTATTATTAGTCGGTCTTGACCTTTTCATGTGACTGAGTCACTTGGTAATTCTTTTGCCTTTCTCACCATCATGTTTTCCACTCTAGTCACATCCAGAGCTGCAATCCCAATTCTGCTGGATTAGTGTAGATACAGTATATAATATAATCTCCTCTAGAGCAGGTTCAACTATTATACCGGTGTGTGACTAGTGACCAGACATGGCGTTCCTTGCGGAGGGTCTCCATGGAGCGGCCGCCATCATTGATGTCAGGGAATGCTGCTGTTTGCGTCTGCGTGTCCGCTGAATAATGTAATACATGAATCCGGAGAACAATGTGGTGAAATCTCCCCCCGGGGGCGCCAGATATTGACTTCCTGTTAGTCAAAGAAGAAATGGACGCTGAGCAGCCTGCAATAATATTCAGCGGACGCCCGGGGGTCTGCGCAGCCAGAAATCGCCAGTGTGTGTGGGGGGAGACACATTCACATGGGCTGAGAAGTCTAATCCCTGCAGGTGCTCCTCAGCGAGCAACTACCCACACCAGCTTAGGTTAAGGCCCCACGTTGCGGAACACAGCTAAAAAACACTTGCATTAATTTCCGTAGTGTTTTTCTTTGAGTTCTTGCTGCGTTTTCTCTGCAGATTTTCTTCTCTTATTATACCAAGATTGAACGCACCAGCGAGGCCGCAGGTATAACGGACATGTTTTTCTACAGCGTTGGAATGGATTAGCTGGGATGGTATAACGTTGCGTTTTTCCACTGTGCTCCTGGAACGTGGGACTTCAGCCTTAAAGGGATTTCCAGAATTAGGACTGGGTGTAAAATAAAAACTAAAAGCCCCACTCCCCTATCTCTGGCGCCCCTCTCACTTCGCTGGAAGTCACATGACCACTGGAGAGGGATCGGTGTCCGATGATGTCACTCACTTATGTCACTGGTTCCTTATCAGCTAGTACTGAGGTCATGTGACTCGTAGTCACTGGTGTGGGCGAGGACGCGAGCAAAGAGCCCAAAACCAGTTCACACCCACCTCGGAGGTTACTCCAAATCCTGGACAAGCCCTTTACATTGCTGCGCTGCTTGTCATGAGCTCAAACCGGAGGAAAAACCCTCACCTGAAATCTAGAACCTGCAACACGTCAGACACTGGTCACATCACTGTGGTCTCCATATTAGCTGGACAATGTAGTCTGAACTGCGACCAAAACTACCAGAAACTGGAAGAAAACATAGGACTGCAGGTGACATCTACTACAATACCTGTACTCAGAGAGATATCACTGTGTTATCTGTGGTGTTACATAGGACTGCAGGTGACATCTACTACATTACCTGTACTCAGAGAGTTATCACTGTGTTATCTGTGGTGTTACATAGGACTGCGGGTGACATCTACTACATTACCTGTACTCAGAGAGGTATCACTGTGTTATCTATAGTGTTACATAGGACTGCAGGTGACATCTACTACATTACCTGTACTCAGAGAGTTATCACTGTGTTATCTGTGGTGTTACATAGGACTGCAGGTGACATCTACTACATTACCTGTACTCAGAGAGTTATCACTGTGTTATCTGTGGTGTTACATAGGACTGCCGGTGACATCTACTACATTACCTGTACTCAGAGAGGTATCACCGTGTTATCTGTGGTGTTACATAGGACTGCAGGTGACATCTACTACATTACCTGTACTCAGAGAGTTATCACTGTGTTATCTGTGGTGTTACATAGGACTGCCGGTGACATCTACTACATTACCTGTACTCAGAGAGTTATCACCGTGTTATCTGTGGTGTTACATAGGACTGCAGGTGACATCTACTACATTACCTGTACTCAGAGAGTTATCACTGTGTTATCTATGGTGTTACATAGGACTGCCGGTGACATCTACTACATTACCTGTACTCAGAGAGTTATCCCTGTGTTATCTATAGTGTTACATAGGACTGCAGGTGACATCTACTACATTATCTGTACTCAGAGAGGTATTACTGTATTATCTGTAGTGTTACATAGGACTGCAGGTGACATCTACTACATTACCTGTACTCAGAGAGTTATCACTGTGTTAACTGTGGTGTTACATAGGACTGCCGGTGACATCTACTACATTACCTGTACTCAGAGAGTTATCACTGTGTTAACTGTGGTGTTACATAGGACTGCGGGTGACATCTACTACATTACCTGTACTCAGAGAGTTATCACTGTGTTATCTGTGGTGTTACATAGGACTGCAGGTGACCTCTACTACATTACCTGTACTCAGAGAGTTATCACTGTGTTATCTGTAGTGTTACATAGGACTGCAGGTGACATCTACTACATTACCTGTACTCAGAGAGTTATCACTGTGTTATCTGTGGTGTTACATAGGACTGCTGGTGACATCTACTACATTACCTGTACTCAGAGAGTTATCACTGTGTTATCTGTGGTGTTACATAGGACTGCCGGTGACATGTACTACATTACCTGTACTCAGAGAGTTATCACTGTGTTATCTGTGGTGTTACATAGGACTGCCGGTGACATGTACTACATTACCTGTACTCAGAGAGTTATCCCTGTGTTATCTGTGGTGTTACATAGGACTGCCGGTGACATCTACTACATTATCTGTACTCTGGTAGTGGGAGTGTTATACACTACTAAGAATGATGGGGGCAGTAGCAGGTGGAGCAGGTTGTGTTGTAACATCCATATGTCAGTACCAGGGTTGTATATCTAGCAGAACGTTCCTGTCCCCAGCTGTGCTCTGTACTAGCTCTGATATACAGGACCCTGAGGAGAGGAAGAAGAGGAGGAGGGGACTCAGTAATGAAGATATAACAGGAAGGTGATGTGTAGTGTGGCAGAGACCTGGAGACATCTACCTAGGGTCTAATTATCTATCTATCTATCATCTATCTATCTATCTATCTATCTATCTATCTCCTATCTATCTATCTATCTATCTATCTATCTATCTATCTCCTATCTATCTATCTATCTATCTATCTATCTATCTATCTCTCTATCTATCTATCATCTATCTCTCTATCTATCTATCTCCTATCTATCTATCTATCTATCTACGTATCTCTTCCTGTGACGTCTGTGTCCCCTTTAATGGTCTCCCCGGCCTCCTTAGATGACATCTTGAGCTCCCCTGTTCTGCTATAAAGATCTTGGCTCGTATTTCTCCGCGCTCTTGTGGCTCTGATAGGATCCTTGTGTCATGCTGGGATTTATAGTCCGCTCATTGTGATTTTATGACATTGGATGAGACAGTTTTGTAGCCGCCATAAAATTCACTTCATCTCAGATTAATTGTTGCGGTTCCCGTCGCGCCCTCTGTGGGTCTCAGTGCGAAGTCTCCTTATTGTGTATAGGCGGTGGTCCTGGGGTCCCCCCTCCCTGGTGACTACCCCGCAGTCTGCTCCTCCTGCGTCGCTGCCGCCTGCTTATTCATTCCCACCGAGGACACGGATTGTATTTCTTCCTTATAAACAATCCCATTTGTCTCACTCGAAGTTTTGGTTTGCTTTCAATATAATTCTCTAAGGAGGGGGCGCCAGGAGCCCCGGAGAGCGCGCGCTGCTAAATTATTAAACCCGCTCGACGCCTCATTAACCCCTGAGGCGCCAGAGCCCTCGCAGCATGCCATTGCTTTATATATAATGGGGACTCAAGAGGGGATTGCGACAATCTTTGGTGTAAACTAGCCCTAAAGAAGAAGGAATACATTGCATCGGTTCACGAGGCGACCATAGATCACGGACATTTGGCGTCTCCGGATCAGATATCTATAGATGTCCCTGGCAATAAATCAGAGGACATTAATCATATCATATATGGTCAGGTGACGTAAGTAGGCGGGGCTAATATATGTAGCTGGGTACATGTGAGAGAGGGCACACACTGATTCTTCTCAGGTTTTGGCATAAACCTTGCACACTATGCACTGCTGAGTATTCAGGTTTTAGCCCTACCCTGGAGTGCCCTGGTCCCTCCTTTGAGTACCCTGGTACCTCCCCTGAGTACCCTTGTCCCTTCCATGAGTACCCTGGTCCCTCCACTGAGTACCCTGGTCCCTCCACTGAGTACCCTGTTCTCTCCCCTGAGTACCGTGGTACCTCCATTGAGTACCCTGTTCCCACCTCTGAGTATCCTGGTATCATCCATGAGTACCCTGGTCCCACCCCTGAGTACCTCGTTCCCGCCCCTGAATACCCTCGTACCTTCCATGAGTACCCTGGTCCCTCCAGTGAGTACCCTGTTCCCACTCCTGAGTAACTTGGTCCCTCCACTGAGTACCCTGTTCCCACCACTGAGTACCAAGGTCCCATCCATGAGTACCCTGGTCTCACCCTTGAGTACCTTTTTCCCGCCCCTGAATATCCTGGTCCTATCCATGAGTACCCTGGTCCCACCCCTGAGTACCCTAGTCCTGTCCCTGAGTACCTTGGTCCCGCCCCTGAATAGCTTGGTCCCACCCCTGAGTAGCCTGTTCCTGCCCCTGAATACCCTGGTCCCTCCAGTGAGTACCCTGTTCCCGCCCCTGAATATCCTGGTCCTATCCATGAGTACCCTGGTCCCACCCCTGAGTACCCTAGTCCTGTCCCTGAGTACCTTGGTCCCGCCCCTGAATAGCCTGGTCCCACTCCTGAGTACCCTGTCCCACCCCTGCTTATGCCTGATAAGATTCTACAGGTTCTTTTTTGCCTCTCCCAGTGATGTTGAGTTTCCCAGGAGAAGATGAGACGTTAGTTCTGGATCTGGGTGTGTGGGTTCTAGAGCAGGATCAGTGCCCGCTACAGGTATCCTCAGAGGAGGGGCCATGATTGTCTATTGCCTGACACTCTGACCGCTTTAGTTTCTTGGTCCTCCGTTCACCCCGGGATGTTGGGAGTAGTAGTAGGGTCGGGCTCTCACATCATTCGGATCATTTTGGCTTGAACAAGGATTAGTCAGAGTTTTCTTTGGCTGCAGTTCCTGCAAAATCCGAGCAACATTAGGGAAGCGGATGAGATGTGCGAGCAGCGGCTCCGGGTGTCACATAATATCTAATTATAGAGAGGATTAGGACGAGGAGGGCGACCAGGAGGAACTATCGCAGGAGCAGGCAGATTTCATTTATGTGGAGCTTTTCCTGGTAGATGAAGCTCTGCAAATAAATCATAAAGTGCTGAACTTAATCTGGATAGATCCACTCCAGGAGCTGACTTACAGGATTAATACTGTACTCTAGTCATGCCCAAAGCTGTATGCAGAATGATACTACTACATCCCTATACTCCAGCCATGCCAAAAGCTGGCTGCAAAATTATACTACTACATCCTTATACTCCAGTCATGCCTAAAGCTGTCTGCAAAATTATACTACTACATCCTAATTCTCTAGTCATACCCAAAGCTGTTTACAAAATTATACTACTACATCCTTATACTCCAGCCATGCCAAAAGCTGGCTGCAAAATTATACTACTACATCCTTATACTCCAGTCATGCCTAAAGCTGTCAACAGAATTCTACTACGACGTAATGTCTTATACTCTAGTTATGCCCAAAGCTGTCTGCAAAATTATAATACTACATCCTTATACTCTAGTCATGCCCAAAGCTGTCTGCAAAATTATACTACTACATCCTTATACTCTAGTCATGCCCAAAGCTTCAGAATCATACTACTACATCCTGGTTGTGACTGCAGTACCCTGGGATGCTCCAACAATGTCAGGCACACGTGGAATTCCCCTTTAAATTTCCAGGACTCCAGATTACTCCTCCATCTCAACTGCCCGGCTGCAAAGTAATAAGAGACAACGACGCAGATCACAGATTACTGAAGGAAGTAAAAAAAAAAAATTACAGGAAAATCTTAAACTGTGTGACTGTTTACTGTACAGGTGGACGGCGATGGTGGAAGAAACACTGTGCCATGTAATCAATTTACCTTGGGAAATGCTGCTGTAAAGTGCAGATGTTTACTGGGACTACCAGGTCACATGACACCGAATCGCAGCCCATTCCCAGAATCATGTACTCTGTCATAAATCAACATTGGGGTTGCTAGGTGGGTGGCAGAGACACACAAGTCCAGTTTCTTTTAGTCCAAAACAAAGGTAGAGTTTTATTTTCACTCAAAAAGGCAGCGCAGCAACAAAGGAAGCAATACAAAAATAAATCCCTGCCCGGCTAGGCACTAACTAATCATAGAATAGGTTACCTCACCTAGAATAACAGAAATCAAAAAGCCAGTAGAATCATTCAGGACACAGCTCCAAAAATATGACCTTTCTGTTTGTTCTCCAGCCAAGCTCTGCCAAAGTGATGCTGCTGGAGCTGGCTTCTTAAGCCTCCTTGACAAGAAGACTCTCTGCAGCTGAGTCGCTGCCGGAACATCCCAAAGTGTGGACTGGAGGGGGGTGGAATGACAGGTCCCACTACCAACCTACCTGCCATTCCTAAAAATCCAGCCCAATACTGAGCATTTACCAAAATGCTCAGCAGACGAAAGTTGTCTGCAGAGAAGAAACATTCCTGGAGTTTTCTCATCTCATCCACCTGAGTAGTCTTGGCGAGATATACACCCCCTCCATTACCTGACCAGCCGACTTACTATATATATATATATATATATATATATATATATATATATATATATATACACTCACCGGCCACTTTATTAGGTACACCATGCTAGTAACGGGTTGGACCCCCTTTTGCCTTCAGAACTGCCTCAATTCTTCGTGGCATAGATTCAACAAGGTGCTGGAAGCATTCCTCAGAGATTTTGGTCCATATTGACATGATGGCATCACACAGTTGCCGCAGATTTGTCGGCTGCACATCCATGATGCGAATCTCCCGTTCCACCACATCCCAAAGATGCTCTATTGGATTGAGATCTGGTGACTGTGGAGGCCATTGGAGTACAGTGAACTCATTGTCATGTTCAAGAAACCAGTCTGAGATGATTCCAGCTTTATGACATGGCATTGCATTATCCTGCTGAAAGTAGCCATCAGATGTTGGGTACATTGTGGTCATAAAGGGATGGACATGGTCAGCAACAATACTCAGGTAGGCTTTGGCGTTGCAACGATGCTCAGTTGGTACCAAGGGGCCCAAAGAGTGCAAAGAAAATATTCCCCACACCATGACACCACCACCACCAGCCTGAACCGTTGATACAAGGCAGGATGGATCCATGCTTTCATGTTGTTGACGCCAAATTCTGACCCTACCATCCGAATGTCGCAGCAGAAATCGAGACTCATCAGACCAGGCAACGTTTTTCCAATCTTCAATTGTCCAATTTCGATGAGCTTGTGCAAATTGTAGCCTCAGTTTCCTGTTCTTAGCTGAAAGGAGTGGCACCCGCTGTGGTCTTCTGCTGCTGTAGCCCATCTGCCTCAAAGTTCGACGTACTGTGCGTTCAGAGATGCTCTTCTGGCTACCTTGGTTGTAACGGGTGGCTATTTGAGTCACTGTTGCCTTTCTATCAGCTCGAACCAGTCTGGCCATTCTCCTCTGACCTCTGGCATCAACAACGCATTTTTGCCCATAGAACTGACGCTCACTGGATGTTTTTTCTTTTTCGGACCATTCTCTGTAAACCCTAGAGATGGTTGTGCGCGAAAATCCCAGTAGATCAGCAGTTTCTGAAATACTCAGACCAGCCCTTCTGGCACCAACAACCATGCCACGTTCAAAGGCACTCAAATCACCTTTCTTCCCCATACTGATGCTCGGTTTGAACTGCAGGAGATTGTCTTGACCATGTCTACATGCCTAAATGCACTGAGTTGCCGCCATGTGATTGGCTGATTAGAAATTAAGTGTTAACGAGCAGTTGGACAGGTGTACCTAATAAAGTGGCCGGTGAGTGTATATTGGTGCAGCAGACCTTATATTGACATGTCAGGTTTTAGTCTCCAGTATCGGAGTGTGTGTATATATATATATATATATATATATATATATATATATATATATATACACTCACTCTGATACTGGAGACTAAAACCTGACATTGTAAATGGAATGTGCTGGGTGACATGTCAATATAAGGTCCGCTGCACCTGTCACCTCTAATCCAAATCCCAAAAGTAACAATTACTGTATACTATATAACTGTATATAACTGTGTATACATTACTTATACTATGCTGATCCTGAATTACATCCTGTATTATACTCCAGAGCTGCGCTCACTATTCTGCTGGTATAGTCACTGTGTACATACATTACATTACTGATCCTGTACTGATCCTGAGTTACATCCTGTATTATACTTCAGAGCTGCACTCACTATTCTGCTGGTACAGTCACTGTGTACATACATTACATTACTTATCCTGTATTATACTCCAGAGCTGCGCTCACTATTCTGCTGGTACAGTCACTGTGTACATACATTACATTACTTATCCTGTACTGATCCTGAGTTACATCCTGTATTATACTCCAGAGCTGCGCTCACTATTCTGCTTGCACAGTCACTGTGTACATACATTACATTACTTAACCTGTACTGATCCTGAGTTACATCCTGTATTATACTTCAGAGCTGCACTCACTATTCTGCTGGTACAGTCACTGTGTACATACATTACATTACTTATCCTGTATTATACTCCAGAGCTGTGCTCACTATTCTGCTGGTACAGTCACTGTGTACATACATTACATTACTTATCCTGTATTATACTCCAGAGCTACGCTCACTATTCTGCTGGTACAGTCACTGTGTACATACATTACATTACTTATCCTGTATTATACTCCAGAGCTGCGCTCACTATTCTTCTGGTGCAGTCACTGTGTACATACATTACATTACTTATCCTGTACTGATCCTGAGTTACATCCTGTATTATACTCCAGAGCTGCACTCACTATTCTGCTGGTACAGTCACTGTGTACATACAATACTTTTTGCTCGGTATTTTGTATATTTTCCTTCTTATTATTCTCTCGGCTTTCTATTCCCTGCGGTGACTCCGGAGATGGAGCAGATATTGGGATCAGGGGGCTGCTGAGGTCTCCCAGGAACAAGCCTGGCTCATAAGGTCTTGTGTGCGGCGCAGGATGCGGTGTAATTAATGCGGAGCTGGCGGTAGTCGATAGCGGGGGAGGGGGGCTTCCTTATAAGAGCGCGGACTCTGTCAGTGTTTATCTAATTAACTCGCTGAGTGAGATATAACAATACAGTCAAGATGAGGCCGATCAATAACGTTTTCAGAAAGGATTTCCACTAACACAGAACATGTGGGCGGGCAAGTCGCTGGAAAGTTTCTGTTTTGCTGGTGTTAACCAGTTCAGGGACATCGACCACCCCCCGATCATGGGGCATTTAAAGGGACAGTCCACTATTGGTTTGTGGGGGATCATCTGCAGTGAGAGCGGAGCTGATCCCGGGGAATTGATTAAGAACCTGCAGATTCAGGTCATGTGACCGGTCCTGCACCTCTGCAGTATCTCAGCCTGTGCCCCTGACACTTACTATATAAGCAGCAGAGCACGGTATACAAGACTTATATAAGTACATGGTATACTGAGATACAGCCAGAGCTGCAGTCATAATTCTGCTCATTGCTATAGGAAACACTTAGAATAAGCAGGGGCGGATTTGACACTCAGGAAGTCAGATGTGTGTCCATGATCTGTAGGTATATAGTATATGCGTATACATGGTATATACTATACTTGTCTTTGCCCCCCACATTCAAAAACAAGCAGCTGACCCTCCCCTCATTCTGCCCAGGCAAAGGCAAGTCCTCTGACCTCTATCTCTTCACAAGATAAGTGTAGGTGCGTGAGTAGGTAAGTGCATGAGTACATAGGTACGTGAGTAGGTAAGTGCGTGAGTACATAGGTGCGTGAGTACATAGGTGTGTGAGTAGGTAAGTGCGTGAGTACATAGGTGCGTGAGTAGGTAGGTGCTTGAGTAGGTAGGTGCGTGAGTAGGTAGGTGCGTGAGTAGGTGAGTACATGAGTAGCTAGGTGCGTGAGTAGGTAGGTGCGTGAGTAGCTAGGTGCGTGAGTAGGTAGGTGCGTGAGTAGCTAGGTGCGTGAGTAGGTAGGTGCGTGAGTAGCTAGGTGCGTGAGTAGGTAGGTGCGTGAGTAGCTAGGTGCGTGAGTAGGTAGGTGCGTGAGTAGCTAGGTGCGTGAGTAGGTAGGTGCGTGAGTAGGTAGGTGCGTGAGTAGGTGAGTACATGAGTAGGTAGGTGCGTGAGTAGGTAGGTGCGTGAGTAGGTAGGTGCTTGAGTAGGTAGGTGCGTGAGTAGGTAGGTGCGTGAGTAGGGAGGTGCGTGAGTAGCTAGGTGCGTGAGTAGGTAGGTGCGTGAGTAGCTAGGTGCGTGAGTAGGTAGGTGCGTGAGTAGCTAGGTGCGTGAGTAGGTAGGTGCGTGAGTAGGTAGGTGCGTGAGTAGGTAGGTGCGTGAGTAGGTGAGTACATGAGTAGGTAGGTGCGTGAGTAGGTAGGTGCGTGAGTAGGTAGGTGCTTGAGTAGGTAGGTGCGTGAGTAGGTAGGTGTGTGAATAGGTAGGTGCGTGAGTAGGTAGGTGCGTGAGTAGGTAGGTGCTTGAGTAGGTAGGTGCGTGAGTAGGTAGGTGTGTGAATAGGTAGGTGCGTGAGTAGGTAGGTGCGTGAGTAGGTAGGTGCGTGAGTAGGTAGGTGCTTGAGTAGGTAGGTGCGTGAATAGGTAGGTGCATGAGTAGGTAGGTGCTTGAGTAGGTAGGTGTGTGAATAGGTAGGTGCATGTGTAGGTAGGTGTGTGAGTAGGTAGGTGCGTGAGTAGGTAGGTGTGTGAATAGGTAGGTGCGTGAGTAGGCAGGTGTGTGAGTATGTAGGTGCTTGAGTAGGTAAGTGCATGAGTAGATGAGTACATGAGTAGCTAGGTGCGTGAGTAGGTAGGTGCACAGTGTCAGTCCTGGATCTGCTTCAATACATTACAGAGCACATACCTGCAGTACCTCTAGTGGCCAGCAGAGGGCACAGCACTTTCTCCTACTTTGTAGACTACTTGCGGGCCGGATTTCTATACTTAACCATTTTATTTCCATAGTGTACATTATAAATATACATTAAACATCTGTATAAATAAATCCGCCTGACTGTGCTCATCAATCCGTGCGTGTTTCGTGTTCCACATGACCGGTCCCGGGTGATGGTCATATTCTCCTCCAGCCTCTGGCTCCCTGCTGTCCATGCTGACAGGCAGCAATAAACATTAAATATCACAGACAGGAGAGAGATGAGCGGCTGCAGCAATGCATTGTGGGAGAGCCGGGGCTCATTACAGCCCCGATACAGAAGTAATCCTGACTCCCCAGTGTGCGGCTGACAACCAGACACCGGGTGATGGGAGGGAGTGACTGCGCACAGGTGTATACGGGGGTGTATATAGGGGTGTATAGTGACTGTCTGCCGGAGTACACAGGGGTGTATAGTAACTGTGCACTGGTGTATAGGGGGGTGTATAGTGAGTGTCTGCAGGTGTATACAGGGGTATATAGTGACTGTCCGCAGGAATATACAGGGGTGTATAGTGACTGTCCGCAGGTGTATATAGGGGTGTATAGTGAGTGTCTACAGGTGTATATAGGGGTGTATAGTGACTGTCCGCAGGTGTATATAGGGGTGTATAGTGAGTGTCTACAGGTGTATATAGGGGTGTATAGTGAGTGTCTACAGGTGTATATAGGGGTGTATAGTGACTGTCCGCAGGTGTATATAGGGGTGTATAGTGAGTATCTACAGGTGTATATAGGGGTGTATAGTGAGTGTCTACAGGTGTATATAGGGGTGTATAGTGACTGTCCGCAGGTGTATATAGGGGTGTATAGTGAGTGTCTACAGGTGTATATAGGGGTGTATAGTGAGTATCTACAGGTGTATATAGGGGTGTATAGTGAGTGTCTACAGGTGTATATAGGGGTGTATAGTGACTGTCCGCAGGTGTATATAGGGGTGTATAGTGAGTGTCTACAGGTGTATATAGGGGTGTATAGTGACTGTCCGCAGGTGTATATAGGGGTGTATAGTGAGTGTCTACAGGTGTATATAGGGGTGTATAGTGAGTGTCTACAGGTGTATATAGGGGTGTATAGTGAGTGTCTACAGGTGTATATAGGGGTGTATAGTGACTGTCCGCAGGTGTATATAGGTGTGTATAGTGAGTGTCTACAGGTGTATATAGGGGTGTATAGTGACTGTCCGCAGGTGTATATAGGGGTGTATAGTGAGTGTCTACAGGTGTATATAGGGGTGTATAGTGAGTGTCTACAGGTGTATATAGGGGTGTATAGTGAGTGTCTACAGGTGTATATAGGGGTGTATAGTGAGTGTCTACAGGTGTATATAGGGGTGTATAGTGACTGTCCGCAGGTGTATATAGGGGTGTATAGTGACTGTCTACAGGTGTATATAGGGGTGTATAGTGAGTGTCTACAGGTGTATATAGGGGTGTATAGTGACTGTCCGCAGGTGTATATAGGGGTGTATAGTGAGTGTCTACAGGTGTATATAGGGGTGTATAGTGACTGTCCGCAGGTGTATATAGGGGTGTATAGTGAGTGTCTACAGGTGTATATAGGGGTGTATAGTGAGTGTCTACAGGTGTATATAGGGGTGTATAGTGACTGTCCGCAGGTGTATATAGGGGTGTATAGTGAGTGTCTACAGGTGTATATAGGGGTGTATAGTGACTGTCCGCAGGTGTATATAGGGGTGTATAGTGAGTGTCTACAGGTGTATATAGGGGTGTATAGTGACTGTCCGCAGGTGTATATAGGGGTGTATAGTGAGTGTCTACAGGTGTATATAGGGGTGTATAGTGAGTGTCTACAGGTGTATATAGGGGTGTATAGTGACTGTCCGCAGGTGTATATAGGGGTGTATAGTGAGTGTCTACAGGTGTATATAGGGGTGTATAGTGAGTGTCTACAGGTGTATATAGGGGTGTATAGTGACTGTCCGCAGGTGTATATAGGGGTGTATAGTGAGTGTCTACAGGTGTATATAGGGGTGTATAGTGAGTGTCTACAGGTGTATATAGGGGTGTATAGTGAGTGTCTACAGGTGTATATAGGGGTGTATAGTGAATGTCTACAGGTGTATATAGGGGTGTATAGTGACTGTCCGCAGGTGTATATAGGGGTGTATAGTGAGTGTCTACAGGTGTATATAGGGGTGTATAGTGAGTGTCTACAGGTGTATATAGGGGTGTATAGTGAGTGTCTACAGGTGTATATAGGGGTGTATAGTGACTGTCCGCAGGTGTATATAGGGGTGTATAGTGACTGTCCGCAGGTGTATATAGGGGTGTATAGTGAGTGTCCGCAGGTGTATATAGGGGTGTATAGTGAGTGTCTACAGGTGTATATAGGGGTGTATAGTGACTGTCCGCAGGTGTATATAGGGGTGTATAGTGAGTGTCTACAGGTGTATATAGGGGTGTATAGTGACTGTCCGCAGGTGTATATAGGGGTGTATAGTGAGTGTCTACAGGTGTATATAGGGGTGTATAGTGAGTGTCTACAGGTGTATATAGGGGTGTATAGTGACTGTCCGCAGGTGTATATAGGGGTGTATAGTGAGTGTCTACAGGTGTATATAGGGGTGTATAGTGACTGTCCGCAGGTGTATATAGGGGTGTATAGTGAGTGTCTACAGGTGTATATAGGGGTGTATAGTGAGTATCTACAGGTGTATATAGGGGTGTATAGTGAGTGTCTACAGGTGTATATAGGGGTGTATAGTGACTGTCCGCAGGTGTATATAGGGGTGTATAGTGAGTGTCTACAGGTGTATATAGGGGTGTATAGTGACTGTCCGCAGGTGTATATAGGGGTGTATAGTGAGTGTCTACAGGTGTATATAGGGGTGTATAGTGAGTGTCTACAGGTGTATATAGGGGTGTATAGTGAGTGTCTACAGGTGTATATAGGGGTGTATAGTGACTGTCCGCAGGTGTATATAGGTGTGTATAGTGAGTGTCTACAGGTGTATATAGGGGTGTATAGTGACTGTCCGCAGGTGTATATAGGGGTGTATAGTGAGTGTCTACAGGTGTATATAGGGGTGTATAGTGAGTGTCTACAGGTGTATATAGGGGTGTATAGTGAGTGTCTACAGGTGTATATAGGGGTGTATAGTGAGTGTCTACAGGTGTATATAGGGGTGTATAGTGACTGTCCGCAGGTGTATATAGGGGTGTATAGTGACTGTCTACAGGTGTATATAGGGGTGTATAGTGAGTGTCTACAGGTGTATATAGGGGTGTATAGTGACTGTCCGCAGGTGTATATAGGGGTGTATAGTGAGTGTCTACAGGTGTATATAGGGGTGTATAGTGACTGTCCGCAGGTGTATATAGGGGTGTATAGTGAGTGTCTACAGGTGTATATAGGGGTGTATAGTGAGTGTCTACAGGTGTATATAGGGGTGTATAGTGACTGTCCGCAGGTGTATATAGGGGTGTATAGTGAGTGTCTACAGGTGTATATAGGGGTGTATAGTGACTGTCCGCAGGTGTATATAGGGGTGTATAGTGAGTGTCTACAGGTGTATATAGGGGTGTATAGTGACTGTCCGCAGGTGTATATAGGGGTGTATAGTGAGTGTCTACAGGTGTATATAGGGGTGTATAGTGAGTGTCTACAGGTGTATATAGGGGTGTATAGTGACTGTCCGCAGGTGTATATAGGGGTGTATAGTGAGTGTCTACAGGTGTATATAGGGGTGTATAGTGAGTGTCTACAGGTGTATATAGGGGTGTATAGTGACTGTCCGCAGGTGTATATAGGGGTGTATAGTGAGTGTCTACAGGTGTATATAGGGGTGTATAGTGAGTGTCTACAGGTGTATATAGGGGTGTATAGTGAGTGTCTACAGGTGTATATAGGGGTGTATAGTGAGTGTCTACAGGTGTATATAGGGGTGTATAGTGACTGTCCGCAGGTGTATATAGGGGTGTATAGTGAGTGTCTACAGGTGTATATAGGGGTGTATAGTGAGTGTCTACAGGTGTATATAGGGGTGTATAGTGAGTGTCTACAGGTGTATATAGGGGTGTATAGTGACTGTCCGCAGGTGTATATAGGGGTGTATAGTGACTGTCCGCAGGTGTATATAGGGGTGTATAGTGAGTGTCCGCAGGTGTATATAGGGGTGTATAGTGAGTGTCTACAGGTGTATATAGGGGTGTATAGTGACTGTCCGCAGGTGTATATAGGGGTGTATAGTGAGTGTCTACAGGTGTATATAGGGGTGTATAGTGACTGTCCGCAGGTGTATATAGGGGTGTATAGTGAGTGTCTACAGGTGTATATAGGGGTGTATAGTGAGTGTCTACAGGTGTATATAGGGGTGTATAGTGACTGTCCGCAGGTGTATATAGGGGTGTATAGTGAGTGTCTACAGGTGTATATAGGGGTGTATAGTGACTGTCCGCAGGTGTATATAGGGGTGTATAGTGAGTGTCTACAGGTGTATATAGGGGTGTATAGTGACTGCCCGCAGGTGTATATAGGGGTGTATAGTGAGTGTCTACAGGTGTATATAGGGGTGTATAGTGAGTGTCTACAGGTGTATATAGGGGTGTATAGTGACTGTCCGCAGGTGTATATAGGGGTGTATAGTGAGTGTCTACAGGTGTATATAGGGGTGTATAGTGAGTGTCTACAGGTGTATATAGGGGTGTATAGTGACTGTCCGCAGGTGTATATAGGGGTGTATAGTGACTGTCCGCAGGTGTATATAGGGGTGTATAGTGACTGTCCGCAGGTGTATATAGGGGTGTATAGTGAGTGTCCGCAGGTGTATATAGGGGTGTATAGTGAGTGTCTACAGGTGTATATAGGGGTGTATAGTGAGTGTCTACAGGTGTATATAGGGGTGTATAGTGAGTGTCTACAGGTGTATATAGGGGTGTATAGTGAGTGTCTACAGGTGTATATAGGGGTGTATAGTGAGTGTCTACAGGTGTATATAGGGGTGTATAGTGAGTGTCTACAGGTGTATATAGGGGTGTATAGTGAGTGTCTACAGGTGTATATAGGGTGTATACAGGGTACATAATGACTGCATTTCTACTGCATTTTTTTCCGTAACGTTATTTCTATTAGCACAGAATAAGACGTTGTCCTGAGACTGTTGGCTGCAGCTCTCGCTGTGATTGGTGTAAAAAAGTGAAACATTGTGTGATACATGACGCTGAAACATCACATCTCCCGGGATGCAACACAGCGCAGGGAGTCTAGAGACCTTTGTAAGTGACAGTCAGCAGAACTCTGAATGCAGCTCTGGATGTGACTGGAGTATAATACAATTGTATGAGGAGATGGAGATGTCTCATAGTGGAGCGTAGCACAGAGCAGCACAGGGGGAGTGTAGCCATGTAGCAGAGCTGCGTAGGTGGAGTATAGTCGTGTAGTAGAGCTGTGTTGGTCGTGTGGGTGGAGCGTAGCCATGTAGTAGAGCTGTGAAGGTGGAGCGTAGCCGTATAGCAGAGCTGTGTTGGTCGCGCACTCCAGAGCTGTGTAGGTGGAGTATAGCCGTATAGCAGAGCTGTGTTGGTCGTGTGGGTGGAGCGTAGCCATGTAGCAGAGCTGTGCAGGTGAAGCATAGCCATATAGCAGAGCTGTGTTGGTCGTGTGGGTGGAGCGTAGCTATGTAGTAGAGCTGTGCAGGTGGAGTATAGTCATGTAGTAGAGCTGTGTTGGTCGTGTGGGTGGAGCGTAGCCATGTAGTAGAGCTGTGAAGGTGGAGCGTAGCCGTATAGCAGAGCTGTGTTGGTCGCGCACTCCAGAGCTGTGTAGGTGGAGTATAGCCGTGTAGTAGAGCTGTGTTGGTCGTGTGGGTGGAGTGTAGCCATGTAGTAGAGCTGTGCAGGTGAAGCGTAGCCGTATAGCAGAGCTGTGTTGGTCGTGTGGGTGGAGTGTAGCCATGTAGCAGAGCTGTGTAGGTGGAGTATAGCCGTGTAGTAGAGCTGTGTTGGTCGTGTGGGTGGAGTGTAGCCATGTAGCAGAGCTGCGTAGGTGGAGTATAGTCGTGTAGTAGAGCTGTGTTGGTCGTGTGGGTGGAGTGTAGCCATGTAGTAGAGCTGTGAAGGTGGAGCGTAGCCGTATAGTAGAGCTGTGTTGGTCGCGCACTCCAGAGCTGTGTAGGTGGAGTATAGCCGTGTAGTAGAGCTGTGTTGGTCGTGTGGGTGGAGTGTAGCCATGTAGTAGAGCTGTGAAGGTGGAGCGTAGCCGTATAGCAGAGCTGTGTTGGTCGCGCACTCCAGAGCTGTGTAGGTGGAGTATAGCCGTGTAGTAGAGCTGTGTTGGTCGTGTGGGTGGAGTGTAGCCATGTAGTAGAGCTGTGCAGGTGAAGCGTAGCCGTATAGCAGAGCTGTGTTGGTCGTGTGGGTGGAGTGTAGCCATGTAGCAGAGCTGTGTAGGTGGAGTATAGCCGTGTAGTAGAGCTGTGTTGGTCGTGTGGGTGGAGTGTAACCATGTAGTAGAGCTGTGCAGGTGAAGCGTAGCCGTATAGCAGAGCTGTGTTGGTCGTGTGGGTGGAGTGTAGCCATGTAGCAGAGCTGTATAGGTGGAGTATAGCCGTGTAGTAGAGCTGTGTTGGTCGTGTGGGTGGAGTGTAGCCATGTAGTAGAGCTGTGCAGGTGAAGCGTAGCCGTATAGCAGAGCTGTGTTGGTCGCGCACTCCAGATCGCTTACTGAGCCGCAGCCGCTCCTGATTGAGACGGAGAAAGCTTTTATTCCAGGTTTAGTTTTCCGGTCAGATTCGCTCTTCTCCGTGACCTTGGGGACAAAAGAAATAACTTTCCAGGGAAGCGCGCGGCGGATGATTTAAGATCTCGTCACTTCAGATTTCCCTCACGAAGGACGGCGAGCGCGGCGTCACGCTCAGGGAATGAGGATTTCCAGGCCGCCTCTCCATGGACTCGCCGCCGAGAACTTTCATTTGTTCTCAGCAATCCACAGAAAATTAGAGATCAGTGAATGTGTCCGACTGACTCGCCGATACGTACGGAACATGGCGTCTATCGGGCGGAACATTCCGGAAATCCTGGGGTAATGTCTGTGCAAATGTAGCGAATGTTCGGCAGAATCAGTGCATTGGCGAGAGGAACCGAATTGTGACCGAATCAGAAAGATAGAAAGTAACCAAATCCCATACAAAATATATATATTGTGGTCGTCATAATCTTGTGTTGCCAGGTGGGGGCGCTGTCACTATGGCTGCTCAGGGTCAAGACTTGCCGAAGGGGATTAATTGTCCTTCACTAGCAATAAAATGGTTACATAGATCCCAGTAATTTCTGCGACATTATTAATGATCTTCCTGGTTCATGAATAGAATTCCAGAGCTGCAGTATAGACTGACACAGGCGGAGTAACAGCAGAACAGGGTGAGGGCACTGGTATAGCAGTGACTCGTGCGTCGGTAGGTTTGGTTTGCTCCTCGTGTTTGCGGCAGCCACGAGGCTCCTGACTTTGCCCTCCTGATCTGTTCTTATCTCCGATCCTCTGATTTCCTCGCCTCGGAGCGCCGACCTCTTGTCCTGGGTACGGCGGCGGTCGCGAGGAATATGAATAAGGAGTCATTTATATTTTAAGGTTTTCACATTGTATATTCGCCTCATCTACATACCTCCACATGGACTCCACCTTTGATGCGCAGCCGGAGGCTGTTTCGCCGCCACCTTTGCGCTCTCGTATTGTATTCGCCATTAATAAGTCATACGGGTATTTGCAGCGGTGAGCGCTGTCAGTGCCGGATCCTGTGGATAGCAGACGGGTTACTGTCACTTTAAATATCTGCGCCAATCATCGCGGGTGAGAGGAGAAATCCGGAAAATCCAGCCCCTCCCCCGCTGATATGGGGGTGTAAATATCGCTAATAATTCCTTAAAAAGACGGCAACACCTAAAACAACTCCGGACAGGTCAGCGGCTCGGATGTTACCGGACAGCACAGTCATGACTTTCCCGGACATATGATGTCACTTATCAACACGTCTCCCTTGATTTATAATTATGACATCACTCACAATGCGTCGCAAGCCCCGCCCAAAGCAATAATCCACCCATCATATAAACTTACACTGGTGACCCCCTTAAGACCAGCAGGGGTCAGGCCTGGACACTATGCACCTCTAACTGTGCACTGTATGGCGGCATTATCTATATACCCTAAAATAAGGGTACCGACTGCGCCCAAGTGTGAGCTGCATAACCGTAATTGTGAACCGCCCAGTAGTGACACAATCCTGCACACTCCCCGCAACCTCACATCAGGAGCATTTTAGAATCGATATACTCCTTGCTGCACCATATGGCTTAGATAGCAGTGTATGGCACTATTATGAAAGCGTTATATGGTAGTATTATGTAGACCATGTATTACACTATTATTTGACACTATATGGCAGTATTATGCAGGTATTATATGGTACTGTTATTGAGCACTATATGGCTGTATTATGTAGACATTATGTGGTACTGTTACTTCACAGCGAATGGCAGTATTATAAAGGCATTATATGGTACTGTTATTGAGCCCTATACGGTAGTATTATGTAGACATTATGTGGTACTGTTACTTCAGAGTGTATGGCAGTATTATGAAGGCACTGTGTGGTAGTATTATTTGTCACTATATGGCAGTATTATGTACACAATTTTTGACACTGTATGACAGTGTGGACATATGTTTTGTGATATTGAGCACTAAGGCCCCCATATTGACTAAGGTCCCACTGGGCGGAAACGCAGCAAAAAAAAAAACACAGCGTAAAAAACTGCAGAGAAAATGCTGCGTTTTCTGTCGCGGAAAAAAAACGCGCATGTACATGTGGTTTCCGTTTTGTGCTGCGGAAATTCATATGAGTTTTCTGTTGAGTTTTTCATCGTGTTTTTGCTTGAGTTAGCCTTAGCCTCAACCAAGTAAAACAAGCAAGTGAGTTTTTGTCTGCGGATTTTGATGCTTTTCCACAGTGTTGATACGGAGTTTCCGCAACACATTTATCATGCTGCGTTTTTGCTCCGGTTTTCACACTCTCCATAGAAATCTATGGAGGAAAAACTTAGCGTTTACGCAAACGTTTTTGAAATACGCTGCATTTCCGCGCAGTTGGAACCTTAACCTTTGGCAGTATTATGTAGACATTATATGGTACTGTTATTGAGCATTATATAGTAGTATTATGTAGACAGTGTATTACAATATTATTTGTCACTGTATGGCAGTATTATCCTATCCTATTAATATTATAAATGTGAAAGTTTGTGAGTTTGGATGTTTGTGGGTTTGTGTGTTTGGATGTTTGTTCCTCAATCACGCAAAACCCGCTCGACCGATTTGGCTGAAAGTTTCCACAAACATAGTTAATACACCCGATTGCGCAATAGGCTACTTTTCGTCACAATAGCGCACATACGTTTGTGCCAGGACCCCCACAAAACCCAAATTCACACCACCATCTCACACACTTTGGACCATAGCAAGCCACAAAATTCATATTGCCCTCTACAGCCTCACCCCTAACCCCACACAATCACATATACATAGACTTTACCACTTTGCCCCTCACCTTAATGATACTCCAGGAAGCTCTCTTTAACGCTCCGGAGCAGCCATGTTTGCCGACCCCCACCGCTCTGACAATCCGCGACACCGCCCACCCATGTCAATACCCCTAGGCGGTCTAATAAATGCAAAAAAAAAAAAGTTTAAAAAAAGTAAAAAAAAAATATAAAAACAAATAAAAAGGATTAAAAATTCAAATCACCCCCTCTTTCCCTAGAACACATATAAAAGTAGTTAAAAACTGTGAAACACATACATGTTAGGTATCCCCGCGTCCTAAATCGCCCGCTCTACAAAGCTACACAAATATTTTTCCTGTTCGGTAAACGCTGTAGCGGGAAAAATGGTCAAAAGTGCCAAACCGCCGTTTTTTCACTGTTTTGATTCTGATAAAAATTTGAATAAAAAGTGATCAAAGAAATAACATTTCCCGAAAATGGTAGAACTACAAAGTACACCCAGTCCCGCAAAAAAAGACGCCCTATACATCCCCGTACACGCACGTATAAAAAAGTTACGGCTGTCGGAATATGGCGACTTTTCAAAAAAAAATTTTTAACACAGTTTTGCCTTTTGTTAAGGGGTCAAAATGTAAATAAAACCATATAAATTTGGTATCCCCGGAATCGTAACGAAACACAGAATACAGGGGACATGTCATTTTGGTTGCACAGTGAACGCCGTAAAACCAAAGCCCGTAAGAAAGTCTCAGAAATGCATTTTTACTTCAAATCCACCCCATTCTGAATTTTTTCCCTGCTTCCCAGTACATTATATAGAATAAATAATGGCGGCATCATGAAGAAAAATTTGTCCCGCAAAAATTAAGACCTCATATGACTCTGGGAGCGGAGAAACTTATACACACTACGAAAACCTTACCCACGCCTGTATATACCCATTTCTACAATCACCGCAGACGAAGTCGCGGGTACTAGCTAGTGAAGACAATATATTACTGTTATTGAGCACCATATGGCTATATTATGTAGACATTATGTGATACTGTTACTTCACAGTGTATGGCAGTATTATGGAGACATTATATGGTACTGTTATTGAGCATTATATGGCAGTATTATGTAGACAGTGTATTACACTATTATTTGGCACTGTATGGCAGTATTATGCAGACAATGTATTACACTATTATTTGGCACTGTGTGGCAGTATTATGGGGACATTTGGTACTGTTACTTCACAGTGTATGGCAGTATTATGGAGACATTATATGGTATTGTTATTGAGCATTATATGGTAGTACTATGCAGACAGTGTGTTACACTATTATTTGGCACTGTGTGGCAGTATTATGTAGACGTGATATGATACTGTTAGTTACAGTATCTGGCCGGCGCCGCAGCATCTTACATTACCCTCCCAGTAGGTGGATTTCGGGATAATCTGTTGAGCACTATAGGGCAGTATTATGTAGACAGTGTATTACACTATTATTTGGCACTGTATGGCAGTATTATGCAGACAATGTATTACACTATTATTTGGCACTGTGTGGCAGTATTATGGGGACATTTGGTACTGTTACTTCACAGTGTATGGCAGTATTATGGAGACATTATATGGTACTGTTATTGAGCATTATATGGCAGTATTATGTAGACAGTGTATTACACTATTATTTGGCACTGTATGGTGGTATTATGCAGACAATGTATTACACTATTATTTGGCACTGTGTGGCAGTATTATGTAGACATGTGGTACTGTTACTTCGCACTGTATGGCGGTATTATGCAAACATTATATGGTATTGTCATTAAGCACTATTTGGCAGTATTATGTAGACAGTGTATTACACTATTATTTGGCACTGTGTGGCAGTATTATGGAGACATTTGGTACTGTTACTTCACAGTGTATGGCAGTATTATGCAGACATTATATGGTACTGTTATTGAGCATTATATGGCAGTATTATGGAGACATTATATGGTACTGTTACTTCGCAGTGTATGGCAGTATTATGAAGACATTATATGGTACTGTTATTGAGCATTATATGGCAGTATTATGTAGACAGTGTATTACACTATTATTTGGCACTGTGTGGCAGTATTATGGGGACATTTGGTACTGTTACTTCACAGTGTATGGCAGTATTATGGAGACATTATATGGTACTGTTATTGAGCATTATATGGCAGTACTATGCAGACAGTGTGTTACACTATTATTTGGCACTGTGTGGCAGTATTATGTAGACGTGATATGATACTGTTAGTTACAGTATCGGTCCGGCGCCGCAGCATCTTACATTACCCTCCCAGTAGGTGGATTTCGGGATAATCTCATCCACACATTGCAGAAACATATTGGAATTTCTTCAACTTCAAAATCACAACATGTAAATTACAGTTACGGAAACGTTGGCGGTTTTTGTATAGGTATAATAGAGGCAGAATGTCCGCAGAGGAAACCTCGGACCCCCCCCCCCCCCCCTCCTTGTCCTGAGCGTGTGTGGAGGTGACAGCCAGCACCAGTAGGGGGCCCCGCAGTGCCCGGGGCCCCTGATAATGATTTCAGGTCTCCATTGCCTTCTTTTCGCCCTCACGGGGAGGGGGCGGCAGTCTCCGAGGTTTCAGGCGCAGTGTTTGCCAGGAATTGTGTATGCAAACAGTGTACGCCGAGCGCGGGTGCCGCCGCTCCATCCCACAGATTGTATAAACAGCGCGGCCCCGGCCCCGCGATCCCGGCTCTGTTTGTTTAGAATAAATGTTCGCTCTCCTACGATTTGTCTGATGTCTGGGAGAAGCCGCGCTCGCCGCTCGCTAAATATTACCATCTATTTACTGAATCTATAATTACATCTTGGCAGCCGAGACGGAGCAGCAGCGCGGCCAGATGGTGCACATAGCGGGCAACTCCAGGGGGCGCCACCAAGAAGTGTGCCGAAGGGTTAATACTGTTATTAGATACAGGATAAGACCATGATAAAGGGGAGCTCAACCGAAAACTACAATACCACCGCCCTGTGCGAATAGCGGCAGTCATGGTCGTATCCAGTGGCGACCGATCCACACAACAGATGACATCACTGCGAGAGAATCTATAAAAAAACGCAAATTGTTTCATTATTGGTTCTTGTAAAAATGTTTAACCATTCATTGTCTGCAGCTTTGTATCTGGTTAGGCTGATAAAGGTAGAAGTGGGTTACCGGCCCTTTAAGGAACGAATCCTGCAGCGCCCACTCCAGACGTGTCCTATTAAATCCCAAGAGTGAGTTATCAAACCCAAGAACACCGCAGTCCAATTTACACCCCGCTCGCCCGATCCCTGTCACCTCTCTGCAGCTTAATAGGACACCAAGAAAGAACTGACAATTCATTACAAGAGGAAGATCCGAGCGGAGGAATAGTGAGAGCCGGGGTGTCAGGACTGGACGTGGCTGCAGACACATGTAGCAGAGCTGAGCGCGTCGTGTAGTGTGCAGAGACTCATAGAACTGTGTGATGACTGAAGCAGCATAGTAGTGTGTATGTGCGATAGTATATGTGTCACTGTGTGTATATTATTGTATAGTGTGCGGTACTGAGTATATGTTATGTTATTGCTTATTCATATAAGTCATATAAGATTTGGTTTATTGTTGTACAAGGTTGTGGTCAAGCAGGTGCAGAAAACGGGGCGATGTAGTGGCCCTGGGCGAACCAGCAGAGAGACACAGCTCTACCGGGCAAAGAAAGGAACCCCTCTTTCCCAGATGAAGATAAGTCGTGGAGTAAGAGGGAGGGGGGCACCCTGGCAGGGAGGAGCGGCTACACACAAGCCATAAACCCTGATGGTTTTACCTTATACCGAAAACCAAAACACATCTGTGGAGTCACCTGATAAGGCTGCGTCCAATTCCATCAAGTCATCCCCAAAATTACTGGAACCAAAGATATTAAGGACCTAAGGTGGTGGCAGTAAAGTGTGTGAGGGGTGCGACTTATACTCCTATATGAGCCATACACACTGTGTTACATAGGACTGCCGGTGACATCTACTACATTACCTGTACTCAGAGAGTTATCACTGTGTTATCTGTAGTGTTACATAGGACTGCAGGTGACATCTACTACATTACCTGTACTCAGAGAGTTATCACTGTGTTATCTGTAGTGTTACATAGGACTGCAGGTGACATCTACTACATTACCTGTACTCAGAGAGTTATCACTGTGTTATCTGTAGTGTTACATAGGACTGCCGGTGACATCTACTACATTACCTGTACTCAGAGAGTTATCACTGTGTTATCTGTAGTGTTACATAGGACTGCAGGTGACATCTACTACATTACCTGTACTCAGAGAGTTATCACTGTGTTATCTATGGTGTTACATAGGACTGCAGGTGACATCTACTACATTACCTGTACTCAGAGAGTTATCACTGTGTTATCTATCGTGTTACATAGGACTGCCGGTGACATCTACTACATTACCTGTACTCAGAGAGTTATCACTGTGTTATCTATGGTGTTACATAGGACTGCAGGTGACATCTACTACATTACCTGTACTCAGAGAGTTATCACTGTGTTATCTATGGTGTTACATAGGACTGCAGGTGACATCTACTACATTACCTGTACTCAGAGAGTTATCACTGTGTTATCTATCGTGTTACATAGGACTGCCGGTGACATCTACTACATTACCTGTACTCAGAGAGTTATCACTGTGTTATCTATGGTGTTACATAGGACTGCAGGTGACATCTACTACATTACCTGTACTCTGAGAGTTATCACTGTGTTATCTATGGTGTTACATAGGACTGCAGGTGACATCTACTACATTACCTGTACTCAGAGAGTTATCACTGTGTTATCTGTGGTGTTACATAGGACTGCCGGTGACATCTACTACATTACCAGTACTCAGAGAGTTATCACTGTGTTATCTGTGGTGTTACATAGGACTGCAGGTGACATCTACTACATTACCTGTACTCAGAGAGTAATCACTGTGTTATCTGTGGTGTTACATAGGACTGCAGGTGACATCTACTACATTACCTGTACTCAGAGAGTTATCACTGTGTTATCTATGGTGTTACATAGGACTGCAGGTGACATCTACTACATTACCTGTACTCAGAGAGTTATCACTGTGTTATCTGTGGTGTTACATAGGACTGCCGGTGACATCTACTACATTATCTGTACTCAGAGAGTTATCACTGTGTGTTATCTGTGGTGTTACATAGGACTGCCGGTGACATCTACTACATTACCTGTACTCAGAGAGTTATCACTGTGTTATCTGTGGTGTTACATAGGACTGCCGGTGGCATCTACTACATTATCTTTACTCAGAGAGTTATCACTGTGTTATCTGTGGTGTTACATAGGACTGCCGGTGACATCTACTACATTACCTGTACTCAGAGAGTTATCACTGTGTTATCTGTGGTGTTACATAGGACTGCCGGTGGCATCTACTACATTATCTTTACTCAGAGAGTTATCACTGTGTTATCTGTGGTGTTACATAGGACTGCCGGTGATATCTACTACATTACCTGTACTCAGAGAGGTATCACTGTGTTATCTGTGGTGTTACATAGGACTGCTGGTGACATCTACTACATTACCTGTACTCAGAGAGTTACCACTGTGTTATCTGTAGTGTTACATAGGACTGCCGGTGACATCTACTACATTACCTGTACTCAGAGAGGTATCACTGTGTTATCTGTGGTGTTACATAGGACTGCCGGTGACATCTACTACATTACCTGTACTCAGAGAGTTATCACTGTGTTATCTGTGGTGTTACATAGGACTGCCGGTGACATCTACTACATTACCTGTACTCAGAGAGTTATCACTGTGTTATCTGTGGTGTTACATAGGACTGCAGGTGACATCTACTACATTATCTGTACTCAGAGAGTTATCACTGTGTTATCTCTGGTGTTACATAGGACTGCAGGTGACATCTACTACATTACCTGTACTCAGAGAGTTATCACTGTGTGATCTGTGGTGTTACATAGGACTGCCGGTGACATCTACTACATTACCTGTACTCAGAGAGTTATCCCTGTGTTATCTGTGGTGTTACATAGGACTGCCGATGACATCTACTACATTACCTGTACTCAGAGAGTTATCACTGTGTTATCTGTGGTGTTACATAGGACTGCCGGTGGCATCTACTACATTATCTTTACTCAGAGAGTTATCACTGTGTTATCTGTGGTGTTACATAGGACTGCCGGTCTTTCTCGGTGTCCTGGCGTTGTTGTATCTTCTAGTATTTGGGGTCATTGCTGCTCTTGGCTTCTGACAGTCTCTTCTGACTCCTTGCCGGGTTCTGTCTCATGTTCCCTCCACATCTTCTGCTGTCTGCCGGAGTGCTGATATCTACACATTTGGTTTTGAGGACCTCCGTGCGCTGGTACCTCGGCGTCCGTCTTCTCCGCAGTCTCGTCACATCTCTCTAGAATTTTAATTTAACGCCATATCTGCTTTGTGCTCACAACCTGTCTGATTCACAGCTGAAAAATTAACTTGTGTCAGAGTAAGCAGAGAAGCGTTAGCGAGGATCTGGAATCCGATTAATACTGTCACAGACACTGCCGGATTCCTTAATCAGCAGCGAGACAGAGGGTTAAACAGCCCAAGAAACAGCCTAGGAAGGGGTTAAGAAATCCTATTATAGGTGATATAGAGACAACTACAACTCTCAACATCATCTGAACATCCCACATAAGTGACATCACCGCTGATCTCTAGTATAAGGACAGGCTGTATTCTCAGTGATGTCACCGCTGATCTCTAGTATAGGGATAGGCTGTATTCTCAGTGATGTCACCGCTGATCTCTAGTATATGGATAGGCTGTATTCTCAGTGATGTCACCGCTGATCTCTAGTATAGGGATAGGCTGTATTCTCAGTGATGTCACCGCTGATCTCTAGTATATGGATAGGCTGTATTCTCAGTGATGTCACCGCTGATCTCTAGTATAGGGATAGGCTGTATTCTCAGTGATGTCACCGCTGATCTCTAGTATATGGATAGGCTGTATTCTCAGTGATGTCACCGCTGATCTCTAGTATATGGATAGGCTGTATTCTCAGTGATGTCACCGCTGATCTCTAGTATATGGATAGGCTGTATTCTCAGTGATGTCACCGCTGATCTCTAGTATATGGATAGGCTGTATTCTCAGTGATGTCACCGCTGATCTCTAGTATATACATAGGCTGTATTCTTAGTGATGTCACCGCTGATCTCTAGTATAGGGATAGGCTGTATTCTCAGTGATGTCACCGCTGATCTCTAGTATATGGATAGGCTGTATTCTCAGTGATGTCACCGCTGATCTCTAGTATATGGATAGGCTGTATTCTCAGTGATGTCACCGCTGATCTCTAGTATATGGATAGGCTGTATTCTCAGTGATGTCACCGCTGATCTCTAGTATATGGATAGGCTGTATTCTCAGTGATGTCACCGCTGATCTCTAGTATATGGATAGGCTGTATTCTCAGTGATGTCACCGCTGATCTCTAGTATATGGATAGGCTGTATACTCAGTGATGTCACCGCTGATCTCTAGTATAGGGATAGGCTGTATTCTCAGTGACATCACCGCTGATCTCTAGTATATGGATAGGCTGTATTCTCAGTGATGTCACCGCTGATCTCTAGTATATAGATAGGCTGTATTCTTAGTGATGTCACCGCTGATCTCTAGTATAGGGATAGGCTGTATTCTCAGTGATGTCACCGCTGATCTCTAGTATAGGGATAGGCTGTATTCTCAGTGATGTCACCGCTGATCTCTAGTATATAGATAGGCTGTATTCTCAGTGATGTCACCGCTGATCTCTAGTATATGGATAGGCTGTATTCTCAGTGACGTCACCGCTGATCTCTAGTATAGGGATAGGCTGTATTCTCAGTGATGTCACCGCTGATCTCTAGTATATGGATAGGCTGTATTCTCAGTGATGTCACCGCTGATCTCTAGTATAGGGATAGGCTGTATTCTCAGTGATGTCACCGCTGATCTCTAGTATATAGATAGGCTGTATTCTCAGTGATGTCACCGCTGATCTCTAGTATATGGATAGGCTGTATTCTCAGTGACGTCACCGCTGATCTCTAGTATAGGGATAGGCTGTATTCTCAGTGATGTCACCGCTGATCTCTAGTATATGGATAGGCTGTATTCTCAGTGATGTCACCGCTGATCTCTAGTATAGGGATAGGTTGTATATATTCTATTTTGCACTTTACATTAACCATTTACATACCACACCATTAATAAGACATAACAGTCATAGCCAAGACTCATTGAAGGGGCTCTATCAGCAAACTTATGCTGTATGAGCCCCACACATGTGTGAATAGCGTTTAAAAAGGCTATTCAGGCACCACAAATGTTATTTTAAACCTCCCCCTATTTTAAAATAAAACCATAAAAATATATTTCATACCTTATCCAGGCATATTGTGTAGATTTAGGGATTTGTGGTAAAACATGGAGCGCTGTCAGGCCTGGAGCGTCGCCCCTTTAAGGACACTTGTATTCACTTGTTCATTGTGTGATATATTTTTAGATGTCGCCTTTTTGGGGCTCGCACAGAACTTTTTTTTGGCTTTCAATGCTTTTGGATGGATGGCGTGAAAAAAACAACCCCTGCATTTCCGTCATTTTTGTGTAATATTTCTCAGCGGGTTGTTACAATAATATTAATGAGAATAAAGAAAACCTTTGGCGAAAGATAAAATAAAACCCTTCTGACGCCCACCACCGCTGTCATAGTTATGGGCTGTTATTTCTACAGCTTTGAGGTGACCTGGAACCTTCTCGCAGGTTTTTCTTGGCAGGTTCTATTTTCACACTTCCTACTTGATTTCGGCAGAATTATTATTAATGTTTAATTTTTATTAGCAATGAGATTTATTTATTTATTTATTTATTTATTTATCTTCACGTTTACTCTTCTCTTTTATTGCTTTCCAAACTTTTCCGCTCCGGCAACCGGGCTGGGCCTCGCCTGCTTTGTACAGCTAGGACCGGGCGGGTATTGGCGTTTGGTGACACATCTGTGACCTGTTTTTACATCACTGATTTTTAACTATGTCCTCAGTGTGACGTAAGAGCCCAGTGCTGAGCAGGAAGGGGTTAAAAGGGCACCAAACCTTGAAACGTACAAATAACATCAGCGTTACAGTGTGTCAGTCTGCAGCATTATTTGCGGGATCATGGGAAAAAGCATCTTAAATAAATCCTTCAGGGGACCCGGACATTAATCCCCTCCTGATCTGCCCCACCATCACATGAGATCAACTGAGCTGGGGGGGCTTAGCTAAGAAGTGGAGGACCCTGCTGTAGCCAGTTATTTTAAATGGGAGGGGGGTCCTGCTGTAACCTATTGTCTTAAATTGGGAGGCTCCTGCTGCAGAAAGTTGTCTTTTAAATAATGGAGGACGCTCCTGCTGCAGCTAGTTATTTTTAATTGGAGGGGTGTCCTGCTGTAACCTGTTGTCTAAAATGGGGGGCAGGCTCCTGGTGCAGAAAGTTATCTTAAATAATGGGGGGAAGCTCCTGCTGCAGCTAGTTATTTGAAATGGGAGGGGGGTCCTGAGGTAACCTGTTGTCTTAAATGGGGGGGGGGAGGCTCCTGCTGCAGAAAGTTGTCTTAAATAATGGGGGGGAAAGCTCCTGCTGCCACTAGTTATTTGAAATGGGAGGGGGGTCCTGAGGTAACCTGTTGTCTTAAATGGGGGGAGGCTCCTGCTGCAGTTGTCTTACGGCCAGGCACAAAAGAAGAGTTGATGTCACTGAGACACAGAGAAAATT
This sequence comes from Leptodactylus fuscus, assembly GCF_031893055.1. NCBI lineage: Eukaryota > Metazoa > Chordata > Amphibia > Anura > Leptodactylidae > Leptodactylus > Leptodactylus fuscus. The sequence goes on along the minus strand of NC_134267.1, from coordinate 27,537,737 downwards.
TTTTGTGTTTTTCCGCTGTAACTGTAATGAGAGACTAAATAGGATTTTATATGTTTGTGCTTTCTTGTGTTTAGCGCTCCTTCAGGACGTTATGTGCCTTCTTATTGGTGCCCGGAGGAGTGTCCGATCCTGACCTCAAGGTTCCTTCCTTGGTCTTGCCGTGCAACGTCCTCCAGTGGTTGGACGGACTGCCTTCTCCCTCCTGCCGTTTCCCCCCCATCATAGGCCGCTATTGATACGTGACTGTCCCCGCTCCGCCGCTGTAGGTGCAGTAATATTCGGCGTCTCTGATGTTTCCCTCATTCTGTATAAATTATATTTCAGTTTGATTTGTTGACTTTAAAAACAGATAAAATTTTCATACATATGGAGGACGATAGCGAATATCTGGAGACCTCACACAAGAAAGAGAACCTTAAAGCTGCAAACAGGGTATAAATATGTAGAGCCTCCGAATCTATCAACATAATAGCGGCGAGTTCCGAAGAAATATCCGAGCGAGCAGGAGGAATGGAGGCGACTGTCACATTAATGCAGAGACAATGCGCTTTGATGTTATAGATTTTCTTGATCTTTTGATATCCGGAGCCGCAGTCCTGTCGACTCTCCATAAAACATTGGCGCTGCCATCGTACTTTATGCCGCCGAGTTTGGTTGACTGTTTTTTTGACCTGATATGAAGTGTCGTTCCCGGCTTTAGATGTATCGCAGTTACAGATTCTCGAGAACAGGTCTCTTCTGCATCCCGGAAATCGTCGATAACGGGATGTCTGATGTTCTTGAACGCGTTGAGGTTGAAGTTGAATTAACCTGTAATGGCGGCGCTCGTGGTGTGGTCTTTGTTGCAACTTTTTCTAAAAATGATGCAAATTGTTTCCGTTTTTGTTGCAGTTGTGCAGATTAAATTGCAGCAAAAACTGCAACATCACTGTGAGGTGTGAATGGACCCCTATGGTTTGAAGCTGATGTCATAGAGGACAGTCATGATATATAAGGGGCCATTCACATGGAGGAATTTGGCGCTGATCCTGGTGCGGAATCCTCGTCAGAATCAGCGCTGAAAAAAAAGACTCCCATTGACCTCAATGGGTTCCGTTTTCAGTGCGGAACCCATTGAAATCAATGGGAGTCTTTTTTTCCCATTGATTTCAATGGGTTTCGTGTGGAAAACGGAATGGGAGTCTTTTTTTCATCGCTGATTCTGAAGCAGATTCCGCACCAGAATCAGCGCCAAATTCCTCCATGTGAATGGCCCCTAAGGGTGCATTCACACGGAGTAAAATGGAGTGTAATTTTTACACGTGTAAAAAAAGTACACGTGTATTTTGGAGCGGTTTTTTTACATGTGGCGTTTACGGAATGTTTTTTGGAGCGTTTACGCGTGTAGAAAAACACGCTCCGTAAACGCTCCAAAAACCACTCCGTAAACGCTCCGTAAACGCCACGTGTAAAAATTACACTCCAAATTACACTCCATTTTACTCCGTGTGAATGCACCCTTAAAGGTCTGAGACCGCCCTGCTGTATTTCTGAGCCTCAGCTGCAAGGTTTGGGCCCTTACCTGGAGTTTGGTTGGCCCTCCCGAGCACTGGTCATGATAATCTGACCTTCTACACCAGGAGTACTCAACTACTACATGCCCTTGTCCATGCAACATACGAGGAAGTACTCAAAAGTTTCCAGAAAAGTTGTTTTTGAAACGTGTATTTATTTTTTTGTATGAAATTCCTTCAATCTCCTTCAAAGTCCTCTCCTTAAGCGGCAATACACTTGTCAAATCTCGTCTGCCATTGTTAAAAACATTATTTAAACTCATCTACTTTGATGTGTGCAAGTGCCTCCGTTGTTTTCCTCTTCGCCTCCTCCATGTTGGACGCTTCCAACGCTTCCCCTTGAGGTTCCTCTTCATTTGTGGGAATAAAAAAAAGTCACTGGGAGCCATATCGGGTGACTAGGGTGGGTGGGGCAAGACAGCCATGCCGTTTCTTGCCATGAAAGTGGTCACCGAGATGGCGGTGTGGGCTGGGGCATTGTCGTGGTGGAAAAACCAATCACCAGACTGCCACATTTCGGGCCACGGTTGCGCAACCTCTTGAGAACCCCCAAGTAGAAAACCTGGTTGACGGTCTGACCTGTTGGAATGAATTCCGAGTGCACAATCCCTTTTGCATCAAAAAAACAAATGACCATTGTCTTCACATTGGACTTCACTTGACGAGCCTTTTTGGCGCGGGGCGAGGATGGCGTCGTCCAGTGACTTGATTGTTGTTTGGTTTCCGGGTCGTAAGCATAGCACCAAGACTCATCACCCGTAATAATTTTAGAAAAAAATTCTGGGTCGGCTTCGACATGTTCTTTCATGTCACGGCATGTTTCGATGCGACGCTCTTTCTGTTGATCAGTCAAGAGCCGCGGCACAAACTTTGCAGCGACCCGTGACATGCCCAAATCCTCCAATAAAATGTGCTGAATCAAGCTCCATCTCACTCCAGACAACTCTTCGAGTTCCCAAACAAGTTGCAAATCCAGCTCACCCTTGTTCAATATATGCAATGTCCAACCAACGAGCACGGAAGCCTCTGTAGGATACCAGGTCCAGAAATTGAAACAGTAGTATGTAAAATCCAGCTCCAGTTGTAGTCGAACAAATCACGTGACGTGGTAGAATAAAATTTAACTTTTATTTTATCAAAATAATAAAACCGTCACACATAGTGACATAGGAGTCAATGTTACAGAACGAGCTACGCGTTTCAGGATTGCTCCCTTCTTCACGGCTTGAAGAAGGGAGCAATCCTGAAACGCGTAGCTCGTTCTGTAACATTGACTCCTATGTCACTATGTGTGACGGTTTTATTATTTTGATAAAATAAAAGTTAAATTTTATTCTACCACGTCACGTGATTTGTCCGACTACAACTGGAGCTGGATTTTACATACTACTGTTTCAAACTCTTCGAGTTCCTCAATGGTTCGTCGTCGATCTTCACACACAAGCTCGTTGATTTTTTTGGACACTTTCGTCCGTTCGGGAAGTTGACGGACGTCCAGAACGCGGTTGATCATCATTTAACATTTCATCATTCACAAACTTGAGCTTGACACATAGCGTCATCCTTGTAAGCTGTCTTCAACATTTGAACGGTTTCCGATGCTTTTTTCCCGAGCAGAAAGCAAAACCTCACAGCCGCGCGCTGCTCATAAAACTTCTCCATCAAGAAAAACGACGGCTGGACAAAACAGCTCTTGCAAGAAAATTCACTGCGGGTAGACGAAACCTTCCGCATCAACGCCGCTTGGCACAGACTGAGAAGGCGTGGTTGAACAAATAACTAGCTGCAGAATGGCGTACTACGAAAACTGCGCGACTCATTCTGGAAATTTTGAGTCCCCCCTCGTACAACGCAATATATTGCCCCTCTAGTGTCCCCACTTGTTATAATGCCCCATTGGCGCCCCCCACAGAAGCCCTGACCTCCCACCATCCCTTTAGCTCTGATCCACTACAGTGGCAGGATCAGTAATCGTCCCCGCTGCCTGCAGAGCAGCATAGTCACATCTGTCATCAGGTCATATAGACGATTACCGATCCCGGCTGCCCCCACTGCAGTGTGTCAGAGCTCAAGAGACGGGTTGGGTTTCATGCATTGTACTAAACAAGAATTCAGCCGGCGGCCATGGTTTGAGACTGCTGTCCGCCCATTGAGTACCCTGCTCTACACAATATTGCCTATGTCATACATTGCACAGGAGTGACATCACTGGGACAATTGATAACATCACTGCATATGAGATGGTCGGTCGTCTCAGGGTCAGCCATGAGGGTCCACAGGACACGTCAGCTGAATTTCCTGATTGCGGGGTTAGGGTCTTGTTAACTATATTGGATTGTATGGAATTGTGTTGGTGTTGGTGCGCACTGTATGGCTGTGGTTATCTGGGCATTGTATGGTTCTGCTACTCGGTACCATATCTTATAGGGTATACTGCGGAGAGGGGGTGCCATCTGAGTCTGAGCTCCATCAGAGGCATCTTCACGGCTCAGCCTCTCCTGCCCTTTGCCCCATTATTACTACAGAAGACATTGCGTATTATTGACCGCCAGAGACACAATGTGCGGATCATTTCCATACCGCCGGCTACATCGGATTAGCTGCTGATTCTCACTTTACACAATTGTCGGGGATTGTCCTGGGATCCTCCAGAAATCGATGATTTTCAGTCTCTGAATGGCGGCACAAATTGGATAATCTATTCATAGAAATATTTCTCCAGCAGCTTGTTAGCTGACCCAGAGACACAAGGCAATGGAAGATTAAAGGGCAACACACCCCAAATACATCCCTGTAGGTAGCAGTCAGGGGGTCTCCGGCTATGGAAGTTTTCATTCATTGACAGCAAGCGGAAGTCTTAACAATGTAGACATTCTATAAGAAGCTTTATTACTTTAGGATTGGAGATGGAGGCCGCGGCTATAGATCTGGAATCGAGGGGTTGTTGTGTAGGGCGTGTTCACACTGCGGCGTACATGTCATGTCTGATGAGGTTACACCCGGCGCCTGGCATTGAGATGTCACACTGGGGACCTGTGATGTCTCCTTTTGCATTTGGATAAGGATGTGACAATCAGATGCAAAATCTGACGTGTTAATTGGACGTGTCTGGCGAAGGAGCTGGTGAGGGCGTTTACCCCTTTGGTGGTGAGATGGTGATAACAAGCAGGTAGCTGAATGTCAAAGGTTTAACCCCAACTGTGCTGGATCTACTAGGATGGACCCTCCGCCTCATGAGAGGTAACCAAGTCAATGGTTTCAGGTAGCAAGAAAAGAATGGATTGAAGTAGCAAGTCGTGGCCTGTGAAGGGCTTGCATCCTCTTGAGGGATGGCTTCTGTTCAGGGGCAGGGCCTGGTCAGGCAAGGGGTGTCTGGTCAGGGGCGGGGTGTTTGGTCATGGGAGGCCTCTCCTCAGGGGTGGGTGTCTAGTCAGGGGTGACCTCTCAGGGGTCGGGTGACTTATCAGGAAAGGCCTCTCCTCAGGAGCAGAGTGTTTCCTCAAGGGAGGCTTCTCCTCAGGGGTGGGATTTCTGGTCAGGGAATGCCTCTGCTCAGGGGTGGGGTGTTTCCTCAGGTGAGTCCTCTCCTCAGGGGTGGAGTGTCTGGTCAGGGATGGTGTCTGGTCAGGTGAAGCCTTTCCTCAGGGGTGGGGTGTCTCATCAGGGGTGGGGCTTCTCCTCAGGGGTGGACAACCTCACTTCCGTATAAACACCTGATTTTGATGATGTGGAGGGGAGAATGGGGATGGGATGGGGAGGAGAATTGTGGTGGGGTGGAGAGCTGCGGTAGGACAGAGAGCTGTGGTGGGACGGAGAGCTTCGGTAGGACAGAGAGCTGACACTTCAGGGCGTCCTGTCCTCTCAGTCCATGAAGGATTCTATAGCAGATTATTACAGATTTGTGACCAGATTTCCCCAGTTTAAGCCCTACACTTAGTTTTCATTTTCTCTATAATTTTTCATCCAGTCAGGATGAGCCCCCTCCCCATATTTATCCGTGTTCAGAGCCAGTGCCTACTGCCATAGTGTCAGGTACCACTGGAGGGAAGAGGCTGACATTACAACCAGTATAACAATTTAGGGGAGGTCTATAGGACCCCCTAGGTCCGCAGTATGTTCGAGCTCCATTGCCTGACATTCTCTGTGGATAAGCTTCTTATAGCGGTAGGGAGGATGATCTGTCATACGGTATATTATCGGGCTGGAGTGGACGGCTCAGCGGAGCACATTTCCAATTACTCTCTACAGGAGCAGCGCTCGCAATATCTGATATCCATCATCTGCTGAGTAGAACCTCCCGACACGTCGTCGTATGAGGAAGGTTTATGATGATGGTTTTTCTCACTCCTGGTGGTGACTTTTCTGTTTGTCTACACCTAGGTTACCCAGTGGTAGAAGATTTCAGCATTATCCTGGAGAGGTCCTTAATGTTCTGTCCAATTTGACCACCTACATGCAGTAACTACGGTCACCTGGTACTTTCTGCATATCTATCAAACGGCGCCACCCAAGGTTGTCTTTTGCAAATGTCACATACTACACCACAATCCATAACTGGTCCTAGCGCTCAGCTAATATAGAGATCAGGAACTCCATAAACTCACCAAAACCAAATATCACACCGTTCTCCTAAGATACCATCACCGAATAACTACCATTATCCACCAAACTCCCCATATAGTGTGTATGTGTTCACAATAAGGACAGGGGAAAAAGCTACTGTCAGGTATCTATGTCCTCCCTTCAGACTCTCCTGGCTCTTCTGTTCTCCCTCCAGGTTTTTTTTGTCCTCCCTTAAGGTTCCTCTGCCCTCCCTCCAGACTCTTCTGCTCTCCATCCAGACTCCTCTGTCCTCCTCCAGTCTCCTCTGTCCTCCCTTCAGTCTCCTTTGTCCTCCCTCCAGAATCCTCTGTCCTCCCTCAAGACTCTTCTGTCCTCCTTCCATTCTCCTCTGCCCTCCCTCCTGGCACTTCTGTACGCCAGGATCCTCTGTCCTCCCTCCAGACTCTTCTGTCCTCCATTAAGGTTTCTCTTCCCTCTCTCCAGACTCCTCTGTCCTCCCTCCAGACTCCTTTGTGCTCCTTCCATTCTCCTCTGCCCTCCCTCCAGACTCTTCTGTCCTCCATTAAGGATTCTCTGTCCTCCCTCCAGACTCTTCTGTCCTCTCTCCTGGATCCTCTCTCCTCCCTCCAGACTCTTCTGTCCTCCTCCAGGATCCTCTGCCCTCCCTCCTGGCTCTTCTGTCCTCCTCCAGGATCCTCTGCCCTCCCTCCAGACTCTTCTGTCCTCCATTAAGGTTTCTCTGCCCTCCCTCCAGACTCTTCTGTCCTCCTCCAGGATCCTCTGCCCTCCCTCCTGGCTCTTCTGTCCTCCTCCAGGATCCTCTGCCCTCCCTCCAGACTCTTCTGTCCTCCATTAAGGTTTCTCTGCCCTCCCTCCAGACTCTTCTGTCCTCTCTCCTGGATCCTCTGCCCTCCCTCCAGACTCCCCTGGCCCTTCTGTCCTCCCTTTAGGCTCCTGTCTCCTCCTTCCAGACTCTTCTGTCTCCTCAAGACAAACTTGGTGGTAATTAATGTCTTTTGAGAACAAAGGATTGGACAGGCTGAAATTCCCCCAAATTTTGGCAAAAAAGATTTGGCCAGAGCCATGATACACCTCAGATAGTCGGCCAGTCTCAGTGTAGTCGAAGAGGTTTGGCTGACCTTGGTTTTCTATGTACGACCACCTTACCATATCATGCAGCACCCTCATAAATTCTCACCCTAGGGCTCTGATATATAATGTTGTATGTGTTTTATTTCCATAATGCACCCACATATAGGAGGGGCAGACGGTGAGATTTCAGCTTCTCGTCAGTATTCTGGTGCGCACCAGTCCGTGTCGCAGAGCGTTTAATCTTCACTAATCATAACAGGTCCCGGTTCCCGCTCGGACTCCCTCCACCCCGGTGTAGCTCCAGGGCTTCACTTGATCAAGAGCTGAGAATTGACTGTCCAGCGGTGATTGACAGCTGGCGGCTCAGAGGACTCGTCCAGCCGCTTCATTAGTGGCGGTGATACAAATGTAACAGGTGGATTATTGGAGGAGGCACAAAGAAATAGGAAAATTCGCACCTCGCAGGCGACCGTCTCCTTACAGACATGATCGTGCTAGTGCGGTCTGTCTATTGAATGTTGCCAGGGTAATGAAGAGGAAGAGGATGGCGACAGAGATGGATCAGAAAATTGAGATTTGGAGGGAAGGAAGGTCAAGCGGTGGCGGGAGTGGCGGGGGACAGGCAGACATGACAGCTCGCCGCCTTGTGTAATGTATTGGATATATTTTTGCTAATCAGCCTCTTATCACTGGAGCGGAGAGCGGCAGCTGTTCTGGCCTTATGAAATATTCAGAGCTTTCTCGGGCTCCGCTATGAATAATTCTCATTCTTCAGCCGCTCTTTCTTTTGCCTTAAGTTGGTTTTTACAAACTTCACTTGGGCAATTGCGCCGATACGAGAAGACGAATAAATAAGCCAAGAGCGCCAGGATCCCCTCGAAATGGTAAAGCCCTTCAGTCACCGTCGTCTGAAAGTTTCTGGGAAAGCTGAGTGACAACTAATAAGTTTACTCCTGAATGACCAATCTGCCTCAATATGTAGGCATATTAAATTGCTAATCTGATACCATTCAGGAGTCCAGAAAGTTGGGTGACAGCTGCCCGGGCTGACAGTACTGCTACTACTTGCCTAGCATTGCCCACCATGACCTTGGGGTGAATTCGCTGAGACATTCACTTCTGTGTAGATTCTGTCTTGCATGTTTTTTACTTGTTAATAATGGTTCTCACTGTAGAATGATGGACTTTGGAAATTGCCTTATAAGCCTTCCCAGATTGATGAGCAGCCACAAATGATTCTCTAAGATCATTGCTGATGTTTTTCCTCCTTAGCATTGTGTTATTCTGAGTGCTCCAGACCAGCAAACTGCTAAATATCTGCTCACACTTACTGGTTATCAGAGACTGATTCTACTTACTGAAGTAAGGACAGAAATCTCACCTGTTCCCTTTATGTAAACTTCCTCTAATACAGATTCTCATTGTCTTGTTCTTGTCACCTCTTTTTCCTCCTTTTAACTGTTTCTCCTTCTTTTGCTGTTTCCTCTTCTCCTTCTTCTTTTCCTCCTCTATGTCCTCTTTTCTTTGTATCAGTTTTGTATGGCCAGTTACTTGTTCTTCTTCTACTTTAATCTTCCTCTGTGTTTCCTCTTGTTGTTCTCTCTCCTTTCTCTTCTTCTTCTTATACTTTTTCTACTCTTCCTGTTTCTCTTCTTCCTGTTATTATTCTTCTTTGTCATATCCTTCCTTCTATCATTTCCTTCTTTGTCCATTTCTACCTTGGGCATATTTCTTCCCCTTCTTCCTCCACATCTTGCTCACATCGCTCCTCCACCTTCTTCCTTGTTCTCTTTTTCCTGCTAGTACTCTTCTTCACCGTCTTCTTCATTGTATCCTTCCTTTGTATCTTTCCATTCTCTTCTTTCTTTTCTTCCTCTTCCTCCACATCTTGCTTACATCGCTCCTCCACCTTCTTCTCTTCTTCCTGCTAGTACTCTTCTTCATCATCTTCATTGTATCCTTTCTTTGTATCTTTCCATTCTTTTCTTCTTTTTTCTTTTCTTCCTCTTCCTTCACATCTTGCTCACATCGCTCCTCTACCTTCTTCTCTTCTTCCTGTTATTCCTCTTCTTCATCGTATCTTTCCTTTGTATTTTTCCCTTCTCTCTTCTTCTCCGTCTTCCTTTTCTTCCTCTTCCTCCCCAACTTGCTCACATCGCTTGTCGACCTTCTTCTCTTCTTCCTGCTAGTACTCTTCTTCATCGTCTTCTTCATTGTATCCTTCCTTTGTATTTTTCCATTCTTTTCTTCTTCTTTACTTCCTCTTCCTTCACATCTTGCTCACATTGCTCCTCCACCTTCTTCTCTTCTTCCCGCTAGTACTTGTCTTCATCGTCTTCTTATTGTATCCTTCCTTCGTATCTTTCCATTCTTTTCTCCTTCTTTCTTTTCTTCCTCTTCCTCTTCCTCCATATCTTGCTCACATCGCTCCTCCACCCTCTTCTCTTCTTCATCGTCTTCTTCATTGTATCCTTCCTTTGTATCTTTCCATTCTTTTCTTCTTCTTTACTTCCTCTTCCTTCTCATCTTTCTCGCATCGCTCCTCCACCTTCTCGTCTTGTGCGTCTTTGATAAATCTGATTTCTTCCTGATAATCTTGAGCTCCAGGACCAGTGACCGGAGGAGTAATATTGAGGTAGAAGGAACCAGAAAGAGTCGTGCTGTGTTCCTGAGGCGGCCCTGAGATGTATCAATCAGGCCTTAGCCTCAGTTACCTCTGGGTATTGACAGGAGTGCGGGGACGGTCGGCGGCCGCCACCACCACAGACGCTTCTTAGAAGAGATGAGATGTGACACGTTATTGAGTTGACATTTCTAAGAGACGATAAAACATCCAGGGAGCGGCGGAGATGAACTCGCTGATCTGCTGTGAATTGTATTAGGGGCAGCTTATAGTCGTGTTCTTATTAATGAAACTGTGTCAGCCCAAATCCAATATGACTGCCTGACACCTGAAGACACCGCCAGCTCCTGACACCTGGAGTGAGAAGACGCTCATGTATTATGTACTAATCTATACATGAAGTGAGGAGAGTTGGGGGGCTGATAGCACCGAGACAACAGCTGCCTGTAATGTGTATATAGCAACTAGTCCATGGTGTTAGAAGTTTATATCGCTGCACTATACGGAGCTGACCAGTCTGTGATCGGGGGCGGCCGCTCCGTGGACCCCTGACTGTAACCTCCAGTAGTGTTGTATACAGAGGATACGGGGCGTCAATGTAATGACCGCCTTGTATCTATTTACCTCTAGTGACAGCTTCGCCGACTGCTCCATTACCCTCCAGATTGGCAGATCTGTTACAATTTGGATTGTGTAGGTCTTGGGGTAGGTTTCCGTCCTGTGACTGCTCCATCCATGAGATCCCCAGAGCGCAGCTTTCTATTAATTTCACTGATTTCCCCTGGAACACCCTGCGCCGAGCCCGATAACCTCACCAGCGTCTTCCTAGAAACATAAATTTGTGAACAAAGACAATTGAGAAAGCGAGTGAGTCAGCGGGCCGGGAAATATTTTGTTTTTTTGTCTGTTACATCAATATAGATTTTAACTCTGCAAGTATTGAGCGATCCTTGTGTCCGAGCTGTTACAGATCGATGGCTGCTGATGGGAGCAATGGCTGATCTGCTGCTGACCGGGGGCTGCGAGGACGTTACAGATCGCCCTGCCGAGGCCAATTAATGTAAAAGACCTTATAATAGCCAAGCATCATTAACTGTAATGAATCCGCATGTCAAGGAAAATGGCGCTAAACGGCATCGACCTGCCCAAAATAGCCACAGGCCCTTAATACAATACAACATGGGCTGTCAGCAGCAGCACCAAGGCAAATACCCAATATATACACATAGCGGTCATATAGAACATGTATAAGACATGGTAACAAATACTGATGGAACACAGGACAATCCACGAACCACATAATATAGTAGTTATATTCTTGTACGTAGTAGCAGTATTATAGTAGTTATATTCTTGTACATAGGAGTAGTATTATAGTAGTTATATTCTTGTACATAGGAGTAGTATTATAGTAGTTATATTCTTGTACATAGGAGCAGTATTATAGTAGTTATATTCTTGTACATAGGAGCAGTATTATAGTAGTTATATTCTTGTACATAGGAGGTAGTATTATAGTAGTTATATTCTTGTACATAGGAGTAGTATTATAGTAGTTATATTCTTGTACATAGGAGGTAGTATTATAGTAGTTATATTCTTGTACATAGGAGGAGTATTTTAGTAGTTATATTCTTGTACATAGGAGTAGTATTATAATAGTTATATTCTTGCACACAGGGACAGTATTATAGTAGTTATATTCTTGTACACAGGTGCAGTATTATAGTAGTTATATTCTTGTACATAGGAGGCAGTATTATAGTAGTTATATTCTTGTACATTGGAGTAGTATTATAGTAGTTATATTCTTGTACATAGGAACAGTATTATAGTAGTTATATTCTTGTACATAGGAGTAGTATTATAATAGTTATATTCTTGCACACAGGGACAGTATTATAGTAGTTATATTCTTGTACACGGGCAGTATTATAGTAGTTATATTCTTGTACATAGGAGTAGTATTATAGTAGTTGTATTCTTGTACATAGGAGTAGTATTATAGTAGTTGTATTCTTGTACATAGGGGTAGTATTATAGTAGTTATATTCTTGTACATAGGAGGTAGTATTATAGTAGTTATATTCTTGTACACAGGGGCAGTATTATAGTAGTTATTTTCTTGTACATAGGAGTAGTATTATAGTAGTTATATTCTTGTACATAGGAGCAGTATTATAGTAGTTATATTCTTGTACATAGGAGTAGTATTATAGTAGTTATATTCTTGTACATAGGAGTAGTATTATAGTAGTTATATTCTTGTACATAGGAGCAGTATTATAGTAGTTATATTCTTGTACATAGGAGCAGTATTATAGTAGTTATATTCTTGTACATAGGAGAAGTATTATAGTTATATTCTTGTACACAGGGGCAGTATTATAGTAGTTATATTCTTGTACATAGGAGTAGTATTATAGTAGTCATATTCTTGTACATAGGAGGTAGTATTATAGTAGTTATATTCTTGTACATAGGAGTAGTATTATAGTAGTTATATTCTTGGAAGTATAATCTTGTCAAACCGAAGGTTCGATATAAGGGTCCGCGACTCACAGCTTGTAAAAACTTTTCTTTTTATTTCATCCTTTTAAAATTTCTGTTTGCCACCATAGGCTGAAGTATACATTTAAACACAAAAAAACATAGTGTAGACAAGGTAGACACTGGACATGGTGAGTTAAAAACCGCTAGAAAACTGACGCGTTTCGGGACTATTGAGGCGTCCCTTACTCATAGTGAAACTAGCCTGAACATTGTAAGCAGTGTGAACTTAATATACACTCTGAGATGACTAAAACTGGGAGGATCCAAAACCTTTCTACATCATCAGCTGATCATTTAACCCTTCCTGGCAAGTTTGTGGATCTCACTTAGTTTTGTTTTAAATAGAGACAAGGATAGAAGTAAAAAAAAAACAAAAAAAAAAAAACACTTGTTTATTCGAGATTATTCTGTTGCACGAGCATAAAAGAATAAATATCTCAACTCTAACTAAGGTTGATATCAAAAAGTTAGCTACTTTCAATACTAAACTGAAACAGATTACCGCAGTACCTCCCTCCATGTGAATTTAGTCCTACAAAGGTACAACAAGCCTGACCACTCCCAAGGTAATTAACTTGCAGAGTTGAGGGCTGAAATCTAGTCTAACAGGTAAACTGACATGTAACACTGTTTTCACTAACTTTAACCAAGCATCTAAGATAGACATCAGATTCGCTGATACAGATACCTTAATTCTCAAAACTTTTCAACACATCCCTTAACATATCTAAAAAAATTTTATACGTTTTTTATAAATGATATAAAATAAAACACGTTAATTTAATAAGGTTAGAGATGAAAAGTTTGTTAGTCAAAAAATAAAAGCCAGGTCTGACTTAGCATTCATACCCTCCGGTTGCCGACAGCCAAACCGGAGGATCCATAATGCTTCTTTTTTAAGTAAGATCTTTTTTTTATTGCCTCCTCTGATGTTATCATTGACTGTTTCAATTCCCCAGAAAGAGAAATTATCTGTCTCTCCACCATGTTTACTCGAGAAATGTTTTGATGCACCAGAAATACCATCCGTACCCTGCTTCTTACTGTCTCTGATATGTTCGGCTATTCTTACCTTCAATGGCCTGGTGGTACTGCCTACATAGTCCATTCTACAAGCTGAACATTTGATGCAGTATACAGTATATCTGGTGGTGCAGTTAATGCTGGAATTAAACTTTACTTTGAAATTTGTTTTAAAACTGCTTAATTCTTCCGTATTGTCAGTAAAGGGACAGCTCTTACATTTAGGTCTGCCACACCTAAACGATCCCTTTCTATCTGGTATTAAACTAATGTTGGGGGATTTTAAGAAACTAGGGGACAAATCATTCCCCAAAGATACACCTCTCCTAGGGACAAAGTGAAACCCATTTTTAAGGATTTTTTTAACTGTATCATCAAGCTCCAGGATAGGTAAATTGTTTTTGATTATTTTCTTTATTAAATTGAACTGTGGACTGTAATTTGTTGAGAACACTGTGGCGTGTTCTAGATTGATATTAATTTCAGTTTTTTCCTCCAATAATTTTTCTCTATCCCTCGATTGTACTTTCTCAAATGCCTGATTCAATATTTTCTTAGAGTAACCTCTGCTTTGGAGTCTGTTGATTACCTCCTGACTTTCTTGTACAAAATCCTCCTCATGATTGCAAGCACGTTTTGCTCGGATTAATTCCCCCACGGGGATCCCTCTTTTTTTTTTTTTTTTTTTTTACTTCTATCCTTGTCTCTATTTAAAACAAAACTAAGTGAGATCCACAAACTTGCCAGGAAGGGTTAAATGATCAGCTGATGATGTAGAAAGGTTTTGGATCCTCCCAGTTTTAGTCATCTCAGAGTGTATATTAAGTTCACACTGCTTACAATGTTCAGGCTAGTTTCACTATGAGTAAGGGACGCCTCAATAGTCCCGAAACGCGTCAGTTTTCTAGCGGTTTTTAACTCACCATGTCCAGTGTCTACCTTGTCTACACTATGTTTTTTTGTGTTTAAATGTATACTTCAGCCTATGGTGGCAAACAGAAATTTTAAAAGGATGAAATAAAAAGAAAAGTTTTTACAAGCTGTGAGTCGCGGACCCTTATATCGAACCTTCGGTTTGACAAGATTATACTTCCATTTATTTACTCCAATGAGTCAAGGAGAATAGGGTCGTGCACCAACAATCATCATTTGAACGACTACAAGGGTGAGCTACTTTATATCTTTTTCTATTTTTGTATTAGTTATATTCTTGTACATAGGAGCAGTATTATAGTAGTTATATTCTTGTACATAGGAGGTAGTATTATAGTAGTTATATTCTTGTACATAGGAGTAGTATTATAGTAGTTATATTCTTGTACATAGGAGTAGTATTATATTAGTTATATTCTTGTACATAGGAGGTAGTATTATAGTAGTTATATTCTTGTACATAGGAGTAGTATTATAGTAGTTATATTCTTGTACATAGGAGCAGTATTATAGTAGTTATATTCTTGTACATAGGAGGTAGTATTATAGTAGTTATATTCTTGTACATAGGAGGAGTATTTTAGTAGTTATATTCTTGTACATAGGAGTAGTATTATAATAGTTATATTCTTGCACACAGGGACAGTATTATAGTAGTTATATTCTTGTACACAGGGGCAGTATTATAGTAGTTATATTCTTGTACATAGGAGCAGTATTATAGTAGTTATATTCTTGTACATTGGAGTAGTATTATAGTAGTTATATTCTTGTACATAGGAACAGTATTATAGTAGTTATATTCTTGTACATAGGAGTAGTATTATAATAGTTATATTCTTGCACACAGGGACAGTATTATAGTAGTTATATTCTTGTACACAGGGGCAGTATTATAGTAGTTATATTCTTGTACATAGGAGTAGTATTATAGTAGTTGTATTCTTGTACATAGGAGTAGTATTATAGTAGTTGTATTCTTGTACATAGGGGTAGTATTATAGTAGTTATATTCTTGTACATAGGAGGTAGTATTATAGTAGTTATATTCTTGTACACAGGGGCAGTATTATAGTAGTTATTTTCTTGTACATAGGAGTAGTATTATAGTAGTTATATTCTTGTACATAGGAGCAGTATTATAGTAGTTATATTCTTGTACATAGGAGTAGTATTATAGTAGTTATATTCTTGTACATAGGAGCAGTATTATAGTAGTTATATTCTTGTACATAGGAGCAGTATTATAGTAGTTATATTCTTGTACATAGGAGTAGTATTATAGTAGTTATATTCTTGTACATAGGAGTAGTATTATAGTAGTTATATTCTTGTACATAGGAGCAGTATTATAGTAGTTATATTCTTGTACATAGGAGTAGTATTATAGTAGTTATATTCTTGTACATAGGAGTAGTATTATAGTAGTTATATTCTTGTACATAGGAGCAGTATTATAGTAGTTATATTCTTGTACATAGGAGCAGTATTATAGTAGTTATATTCTTGTACATAGGAGAAGTATTATAGTTATATTCTTGTACACAGGGGCAGTATTATAGTAGTTATATTCTTGTACATAGGAGTAGTATTATAGTAGTCATATTCTTGTACATAGGAGGTAGTATTATAGTAGTCATATTCTTGTACATAGGAGTAGTATTATAGTAGTTATATTCTTGTACATAGGAGTAGTATTATAGTAGTCATATTCTTGTACATAGGAGGTAGTATTATAGTAGTTATATTCTTGTACATAGGAGTAGTATTATAGTAGTTATATTCTTGTACATAGGAGGTAGTATTATAGTAGTTATATTGTTGTACATAGGAGTAGTATTATAGTAGTTATATTCTTGTACATAGGAGTAGTATTATAGTAGTCATATTCTTGTACATAGGAGGTAGTATTATAGTAGTTATATTCTTGTACATAGGAGTAGTATTATAGTAGTTATATTCTTGTACATAGGAGCAGTATTATAGTAGTTATATTCTTATACATAGGAGGTAGTATTATAGTAGTTATATTCTTGTACATAGGAGTAGTATTATAGTAGTTATATTCTTGTACATAGGAGTAGTATTATAGTAGTCATATTCTTGTACATAGGAGGTAGTATTATAGTAGTTATATTCTTGTACATAGGAGTAGTATTATAGTAGTTATATTCTTGTACACAGGGGCAGTATTATAGTAGTTATATTCTTGTACATAGGAGGTAGTATTATAGTAGTTATATTCTTGTACATAGGAGGTAGTATTATAGTAGTTATATTCTTGTACATAGAGGCAGTATTATAGTAGTTATATTCTTGTACATAGGAGCAGTATTATAGTAGTTATATTCTTGTACATAGGAGCAGTATTATAGTAGTTATATTCTTGTACATAGGAGCAGTATTATAGTAGTCATATTCTTGTACATAGGAGGTAATTTTTATTAGTAAAAACAAAACAGAAATACATTACATTCCAGCAGAATTAATAACTAATAATAATATAACATAAATCAGACATGTCCGCCAGATAACAAAACTGATAATCACTTTAACTTAAGAGTCCATTGCTGGCAGGAAAAAAGAGGGGAAAAAATAAATCCATAAATAAATGAACAGACTTATTTGCAGTGTGATCAGAGTATTCAGCAATCGATATTTACATTTCTCCACAATTTTACATTTTCTGGCTTTTTTCTGACCTCCAGAGACTTTATCCACCTCAGTTCAGACATGATGTATGTCACAGCGGTCATATGACGGAAGGGTTCTCTGTGTAGGGACACCTGGGTCCTTGTATGCCAGTGATAGTATTTGATGACAGTAATAATAATATAGAGGGTCTCCCGGTTAATGTCACCTATATTAGTTGGGATGCCATATACAATGTCTGGGTATTTGAGAGACTGTAATTGGGGAATTTTCAGCCTCCGGGATATTTCCTGCCAGATCTTTCGCCCTCCCCCGCACTCTGATATAAAATGTGCCATGGTCTCCTCCTGCTGACAACCCAATGGACATGCCCGATCTGACACACTAAGATGTTTTAAGTTGCCTCTTACAAAAAGCTTCCCATGCAAAGATAGCCAGGCAATGTCAAAGAACTTTGCAGGGAGCCTCAGACCAGTGAGGAGCCTCAGACTATCCTTCAGGGTTGCAGATGTGCAGTCCCTCAATGCTGGCTGGAGACAATAGAAGGTCTTACATACCCTGGTGTACAGATCTTTCCTGGTCTTACTCACCAGATAGGTCTTTTCAATTCCCCATTTTTTTAGGCACCTTATGCCATAGTCCAGATACTGGGGGAGGTAGTCACGAGTCGATCGACCCCTCTTAAGGCTGCCGCCTCGCACCCAGGATTCTGCAAAAGGCAATATCCAGTCCCTGATACTATTTACCCACAGGGAGCTGTTATCTGAGTCCAGGCAACCAAAATTTACTTTTAGAAACATGGAGTCAAAAAACACCCTTGGATTTAACATATCCAGCCCACCCTCTCTCCTCTGTAGGTAGGTTATCCCTCTTTTTACTGGGTTCAACCTGTTCCCCCACAAAAGTTGGAAGAACAGGCTAAAGAGCCTAGCGGAGAAAGATTCAGGCAAAGGAAAGACAACAGAGACGTACAAGAAGACAGGGACCAGGTAAGTCTTCAACATTTTAACCCTCTCTCTATAGGTCAGCCTCCAGTTCTTCCATCGCTGAACCTTTGCATTTCCGGATTCCAACTTTTCTTCCCAATTTAGTCTGCAATTATCATCCCTCCCGAATTTCACCCCAAGGATCTTAATATAGGAGGAGGCCTGGGCAAACTGTGGCAGATCAAATGCAGGATCAGTATGACCCGTCCAGAGAGCTTGACTCTTCTCAAGGTTGACAAGAGACCCGGAGGCCTCTGAGTAACTTCTGATGGCCGCAGACAACATCTCCACCTCACGAGGCTCAGATATCACCACAGTCACATCATCTGCGTAGGCAACAACTCTCAGGGGCAAGCAGTGGGGGACCGGCGCCCCCTGAAAATCACACTCCTGCAGTGACCTAAGAAACGGGTCTATGGCAAACACATACAGTAATGGACTCAGTGGGCAACCTTGTCTCACCCCTGCCTCAACCCTGAAAGTATCACCCTGCCAACCATTAATCAGAGGAAAGCTCTCCGCCTCACGGTACAAAGTTCTCAGCCAATCCACAAATTGTCCCGGAATACCGTACTTTGTCAAAGTCGCCCATAGATACTCATGGTCTACTCTGTCAAAGGCCTTAGCCTGGTCAAGACTCACAACATATCTCCCACACCTCAGAGCTTTACATCTCTCAAACATCTCCCTTATCGAGATAACTGCTCCAGAGATGTTCCGCCCTTTAACTGTGCCAAACTGAGAGCCTGCCAACAGTGCCGAGGACAAACAAACTAATCTAGAGAACAGAATTTTTGCGAGAATCTTCCTATCGACATTCAAGAGGGCAATCGGCCTCCAGTTCTTGATGTCACTAGGCTCTTTACCTTTAGACAGCAGGATCAGGGAGGACACTCTCATGGATGGAGGCATCAGGTGGTTTTCTAGACTAGTTTTGAAGACATCCACGAGAATTGGTGCCAAGAGGTCTCGGAATTTCTTATAGAACTCAGCTGTAATCCCATCTGGACCTGGTGCCTTCTTCAGATGTAACTTATCTATGGCCTCTTTCACCTCCTCCACTGTTAACTCTGCTGTCAAAGAAGAAAAGTCCAAATCCTTAGTATCAGGACCCGGAGTTGCCTCCAAGAATTGAGCCACCTTCTCTCTATCCAAAACCTTCTTCTGAAACAAGTCAGCATAGTAAGTTCTCACCACCCCCAGGATACCCTCCCGAGACTCCTGTAACACACCCTGGGAGTCAGTGAGACCTGTGACCGATTTATTTGCCACCCGCTCCCTGCAATTCTCAAAAGGATCCGGAGCCCCTAAGGACCCGTAATCCCGTTCAAGAACCAGGGATGTATACCTGCGGTACTGATACTGACTGATCTCAGATTTCAGCCGGTCAATCTTCTGTTGGTCATCCCCGCCCGCCGAATAGAGTGACTCCAATTCTTTCCGCAGCCTGAGATACTGGCTATACTTACTCTTCCCCTTCTTAACTGACAGTCTCCTTAAGAGGGATCTGATCTCCTCCTTGACATCCTCCCACCAGTCAGCCATGTTGTCATAAAAGTCCACTCTCTCTAGTTGACTTTGTAAAAGAGAGTGAACACAATTCTGGACATAGTCATCATCCAGCAGACTGGAGTTAAGTCTCCATAACCCCCTACCAGTGTCAGGACGCTTAGCGGTACCCAAGCAGAAGAACAAGGCCAGATGGTCAGAATATGGGACAGTTTTCTCCATTATCCCAGTAACAACTTCTGTGGGTAATACAAAGGCCATGTCTATCCTACTACGCCTTTCAGCGCAACAGTAAGTGAACTTAGGCTTGCGACCACCCTGTGTGAACACATCACTAAGACTGGCTTGCTGGATGATGCTATTAAGGACCTTGGAGTCTCTGGCCACCGCTCTGCCGGAGGATCTGTCACCTGATGACCTGGTGACATTGAAGTCTCCAGCCAATACCACAGGTACAGAGGTAAAAAGGTATTGTTTCATCTCACTAAGTAGCTGGATTCTTTCAGAAACCTGTCTGGGGGCCATAGATTTTTATGAAGCGGAGCCTCCTACCGTGGACAGTGGCCTCCAGAACCAGACACCTACCCATATGTACCTCTGTAATCCTGTGCACAGTGACATCTGTGGTATTAAATAAAATGGCTACCCCGGCATAAGGCTCCACAGCCATCGACCAGTAGGAAGGACCAGACCGCCATTCCCTCTCAGCCTCACGCAGATGACCTAAAGTTGTTAAACGTGTTTCCTGTAGGAATATGACATCTGCGTCCAGACATCTGAGGTGCTCATATACTGCATGTCTCGTCCTTCTCACTTTCATGCTATTTACATTGGTAGAACAGATTGTTAAGGAGAACCCAGCCATCATAACACAGCAGAAGACGAATAGAGATGTGACCGCCATCATAAATCAGAGTCTGAGTCTCCCTGTCTCCCACCAGTCTCCATGTCAGACTCTACCGCAGCCTCCACAGCAATGGGCTTCCGCTTTGTTGGTGGGTGCCCTGTGTCTTCCTCACATTCCCCATCTATCCTCTGCAGTTCTCTCTCATAGTCACCATCTGACTCTGACAACACATCGTACCTGTTGGACAGGACCATCACTCCAGCTCCACTACTGACGGTTTTCATGGCTTTTGGGCCTGCGTTATCACCTTGCTCAGGCTTGCGAGAGGACGGGTCTTTTTTCCTCCGCTTGGCCTGCTTTACCTGACCCTCATCAGATGGTGACTCATGAGAGGCTGCCTGTGGCTGGTCCTGGGTGACCACCTCCATGCTACCCTGCATACTATCTGAGGGCTGAGGTTCTGGTGCAGTATCACCTGGTTCCTGCTGGACCTCCTGCCTGGTCAGTATAGTCCCTGACATCAGGGCCTCCTCCTCTAGGGCGTCTGCCACTGCCACCAATTCGTCATCAGGATAATCCTTACTGACGTTGTGCCATGCGTGTGGACAGTCCCTGTGCGGGTGACCCATCTGCCCGCAAAGGTTACAGCGGATGTTTTGGCAGTTGGCGCTGACATGGCCGAGCTCCCCGCACAGGCTGCACTTGACCACTGTACACACACTAGCCACATGGCCGGTCTTACCACACTTGAAACATTTCCTGGGCTGACCAGGATAGAAGCAGATGCCTTTTTCTCTGCCAATGAAGAAGGAGTTTGGAAGATGGGACGTAACATTGTTATACTGGTGCAGTCTCACCAGGACCTTCCACCCTCCAGTCCAGATACCATCAGCATCTCTGTTCTTAGTGAGGTCAGACATCAGGTCGCAATGTCTTCTGAGCCATACCACAATATCCTGAGGAGGAACAGATTCGTTCCAAAAGACGATATTGACAGTGACTGTATCTGGCCTGGAGATAGGGATAAAAGTAAATTTATTCCACTCCTCCGTGTCCCTGAGATGGGTGTAATTGGCCCAGAACCTGTCCAGACTAGCCATGAGCTTAAAGCTGACATCGTAGCCCTGTCTGTCTGGTAAATTTATGATGGCCAGGATGTCAGCTGGTGTGAACCCCATCTGGTGGCACAGGAGCTCCCTCACCACAAACCTCCTGTCTGGGAGATCCTCCTTGGCCCCTCGGTGCTTAAACCTGACAACATTCCTCCGCTTAAATGCCTGACCAGTGTAGTGAGCGCCAGAGCTGAAGGAAGGAGCGCCACGGCTCCAGGCGTTCCTGGGAGGTTCCTGACGGGGCGCACTACCAGGGTTATGAGGGCCGCCAGAGCCTGTTGCACCTTGTGTACCTGATATCAGAGGGGGAAAATCACACGCAGCATTTTGTGCAACCTCCTGCTCCCCATCCACATGTATGACATCATCAGGTACCTCTACATCCCATACAGATTGGGTATCACCTACAGCCCCTTCATTTACAGGAACAGCAACATCACTGCACACAGTCTGTTCCCCAACAACAAAGCCCTGGTGTGTCTCCGCATCACCCTGACACATGGATATATGTCCATTGTCCTGCAGCTGCACAGTCTCTACTGGGACTTCTGGTGCCTCTGTTGGGACTTGTGGGGTCTCTGCTGGGACTTGTAGTACCTCTGAGACTTGTGTTGTCTCTGCTGGGACTTGTGGTGCCACTGCTGTTACCTGGACTTCATGCTGCTGCTCAGGGACAGTTGCAGGTTCCTGCGTCTGCTGTGCATGTTTGGAGACTTCTCCCTTTTGGAATGAGAAGCTGGCTGGTTGTAGGATCGGCCTGGTCACCTGCTGGGACACATTTGGGATAGGATCTAACCCTGGTACAGCTTCAGAAGATCTGGATTCAGTATGCTGGTACTGGGTAAATTGCTCCTGTTTTCGATAGGATTCAGCCAGGGGTCCCATCCTCTCCAGGACACAGTCCATCTGCTTTACCACATCAGCCAGTTCTATACTCAATGCATGCAGCCTGCGGTCATATACGGCATTATGCTTAGGGTTGGCAGTTTTCAGCTTATACACAGAGTCTATGTCAATCTGCAGCATCTGTTTGTAAGCCTTAAGCTCCTCCATTTTGCTTACCAGTGCCGGGATCTGATGTGCAAGTTGCAGCTCCGGTGCCAGCGGGGTCTCTTTCACTGGTGGTTGTGGCCTACGTGCTGTTGCAGTCTCTGGTGCCAGCGGGGTCCCTTTCACCTGTGGTTGTGGTGTTGCAGGCTTCCCCATGGCTGGTTTCACAGTAGCTCCAGGTTTGTGACCTGCTGTCTGGGCTGGAGCTGGATTACAATTCCCACGGTTTGGGTTGCAGACAGTCTTGGAAACCTCCGGAGATTTCCCTGCAGGTTTTACCTGTGCAGCATCTGCAGGCTTTGTGACATTCCTGCTGCTCCCACCAGCGGCCTGAGATCTTGTGCGGCCCGCACACGCCATACTGGACACAACATGATGTTGCTGCAGGTTCTCCTGCAATGTCTGTCTCTCCAATGATGTCCTCCTCTGTCTGTGAGCTGGAGAGGTGAGCTGTGCACCTGGTGGATGTGCCGGGCTCTGCCTCACCTCCTGTGCACACTGCTGGCTTGGCTTAGAAACTTTCAGGTTTGGAGTTTTGGAGTCTCCATGTTGTCCAGGACGCTGCATAGCTGGGCTGACTGGCTGTCTCACAAGACTTTTCTGGGACACACTGGCTGCTGGCACTTCATTCTTTACACCGGAATCTTCACCACCATTCTTCTTTACACCGACACTACTGACATTCTGCAGGTTCTTTTTCTCAGCATTCACTTTGGGATTAATATCCCCATTAGAAGAAGCCTGGGAGTTTTCTCCCAGTGTAGGCCTGGAAGCCTGGGCCTTGGTTGGGGAGCTTCCCCGCCCAGGGTGGCCCCGCCCTGGGCTATCTCCAGACATCAGGAGAACTACCAGACACAACCTCACAGCTAGGAGGCAGTATTATAGTAGTTATATTCTTGTACATAGGGGTAGTATTATAGTACCGTATTTTCCGGACTATAAGCTGCACATAAAAACCTACGATTTCCTCAGAAATCGTAAGTGCGGCTTATAGTCCGGTGCGGCTTATATATGGATGGAAGCGGCGGCAAAGACTGCGTGCCGCTTCCATACATACATAAAAGGCACTGTAAGGGTGCATTCACACTACCGAACGCCGGCGTGTATCACAGCCGTACACGCCGGCGTTACAGCAGGGCTGCCGGACACTTCCTATTCATTTCTATGGGAGCAGGCATGCGAGCGCTCCCTATAGAAATGAATGGAAAAAAGCAGTCCATTCATTTCTATGGGGAGCGCTCGCATGTCGGCTCCCATAGAAATGAATAGGAAGTGTCCGGCAGCCCTGCTGCCACGCTGGCCTGAAACAGAACGTGAAACTTACCCAGCGGTGCAGGGCGGGCGGGCATTCAGGCCTCCTCTGCCTCCGATGTTCCGTCCTTCTTCTCCAGCGCTCGCTGATAATGGCCGGGACGCATGCGCAATATCATAATGCTTCTACTGCGCATGTGCCCTGGCCATTATCAGCTTGCGAGCGCCGGAGGAGGACGGAACATCGGAGGAAGAGGAGGCCTGAATGCCCGCCCACCCTACACCGCTCGGTAAGTTTCACATTCTGTTTCAGGCTTTTATTTTAAAACGGGGGGGGGGGGGGGGTAGTTTAACCTAACGTTTACGGTTGGGCTCTATCAGCATGATTTTGCTGATAGAGCCCCTCCTCGCCTGCCGAGCGCTTCCAATAGAAGCGGCCGCTGGCAAAGTCTGCCTGCCGCCGCTTTCAATAAGATATAATGCGCACCGGACTGCGGCTTATAGTCCGGTGCGCCTTATATATGAACCGAGACGGACTATAAGGCGCTCATGGGCAATGCGGCTTATAGTCCAGTGCGCCTTATAGTCCGTAAAATACGGTAGTTATATTCTTGTACATAGGAGTAGTATTATAGTAGTTATATTCTTGTACATAGGAGTAGTATTATAGTAGTTATATTCTTGTACATAGGAGTAGTATGATAGTAGTTATATTCTTGTACATAGGAGCAGTATTATAGTAGTTATATTCTTGTACATAGGAGCAGTATTATAGTAGTTATATTCTTGTACATAGGAGTAGAATTATAGTAGTTATATTCTTGTACATAGGAGGTAGTATTATAGTAGTTATATTCTTGTAGATAGGAGCAGTATTATAGTAGTTATATTCTTGTACACAGGGGCAGTATTATAGTAGTTATATTCTTGTACATAGGAGTAGTATTATAGTAGTTATATTCTTGTACATAGGAGGTAGTATTATAGTAGTTATATTCTTGTACACAGGGGTAGTATTATAGTAGTTATTTTCTTGTACATAGGAGTAGTATTATAGTAGTCATATTCTTGTACATAGGAGTAGTATTATAGTAGTTATATTCTTGTACATAGGAGGTAGTATTATAGTAGTTATATTGTTGTACATAGGAGTAGTATTATAGTAGTTATATTCTTGTACATAGGAGTAGTATTATAGTAGTCATATTCTTGTACATAGGAGGTAGTATTATAGTAGTTATATTCTTGTACATAGGAGTAGTATTATAGTAGTTATATTCTTGTACATAGGAGCAGTATTATAGTAGTTATATTCTTGTACATAGGAGGTAGTATTATAGTAGTTATATTCTTGTACATAGGAGTAGTATTATAGTAGTTATATTCTTGTACATAGGAGTAGTATTATAGTAGTCATATTCTTGTACATAGGAGGTAGTATTATAGTAGTTATATTCTTGTACATAGGAGTAGTATTATAGTAGTTATATTCTTGTACATAGGAGTAGTATTATAGTAGTCATATTCTTGTACATAAGAGGTAGTATTATAGTAGTTATATTCTTGTACATAGGAGTAGTATTGTAGTAGTTATATTCTTGTACATAGGAGGTAGTATTATAGTAGTTATATTCTTGCACATAGGAGGTAGTATTATAGTAGTTATATTCTTGTACATAGGGAGCAGTATTATAGTAGTTATATTCTTGTATATAGGAGCAGTATTATAGTAGTTATATTCTTGTATATAGGAGCAGTATTATAGTAGTTATATTCTTGTACATAGGAGTAGTATTATAGTAGTTATATTCTTGTACATAGGGAGCAGTATTATAGTAGTTATATTCTTGTACATAGGAGTAGTATTATAGTAGTTATATTCTTGTACATAGGAGGTAGTATTATAGTAGTTATATTCTTGTACATAGGGAGCAGTATTATAGTAGTTATATTCTTGTACATAGTAGCAGTATTATAGTAGTTATATTCTTGTATATAGGGGTAGTATTATAGTAGTTATATTCCTGTACATAGGAGTAGTATTATATTAGTTATATTCTTGTATATAGGAGCAGTATTATAGTAGTTATATTCTTGTACATAGGAGTAGTATTATAGTAGTTATATTCTTGTACATAGGAGGTAGTATTATAATAGTTATAGCAACCATACTTGATGCTGTGTGTTTTTTGCATGATGCGTGTATACCACGATTTTAAATAGATTTAAAAATAAAGAAGAAGTTTTAATCTTACTACAACAGCGGTGCTGGATTCTTGCTTCTGATGGATTTATAGTAGTTATATTCTTGTACACAGGGGCAGTATTATAGTAGTTATATTTTTAGATGGGGCAATATTATTATAGTTCAAAAAAATATATCTTTGCAATAATTATTTCTGGAGTTTGACTTCAGTGAAGGACGACATCTGTATGTAGTTTGCATGTTCTCCCTGTGTTTGGCGGGTTACTTCCAGGTACTCCAGTTTCCTCCCACACGCCATATACATACTGATAGGGAATGTGGATTGTGAATCTTATTCCGGACAGTTTTGTAAATGTCTATAAAGTGCTGCGGTATATGATGAAGCTATATAGGTAAGCAAAATTAAATGTATAATTGTTAATGTGTCCTGCTGGGTGGGGTATTTTTTATTCTGTCCTGTTTCTCTCGCTGTGACTAGTTAGTATACAGTGTCGTGTATACAGCTTCAGTTACCGCTATAATGTATCTCCGGCTCAGCGCTTACACAGGGGGCCTCACATCAATTCCTCGTATATTACACACGATAAACAGAGCACATTGATAGGAGATAAATCCCCCGCACTTGACTGCGCAGTCGGCCTGACACTTTATATAGTGTATAAATCTTGGGCTGACTGCAGAGGAGATCATTAAATCCCATCTAATTACTTGCGCCCGCACCTATTATACCGCAGCGCTCACTCAAAACAGCAATTAGCATCAAACCGCACTCACATTGCGTCCACACCGGGGCCGGGGAGCGCTGTGGTTATTCCAGTGTATTATGGCATTACATTAGTGGTAATACATAATTATAGCAGTAATATAGAGTGCAGTTACAGTGTCGTATATAGTACAGCTTATACGGGTGCAGAGCCCATAAAATTGGAGAAGTGTTTTCACTGTAGGGACCACAACATTGAGAATATGTACATGTGCACAGCAGCACAGAGGATATAGCTGTAATATGGATGTGCTGCAGGTATGGACAGGGTGTTATGGGGTCTGGAGGTCACAGTCCTCAGGAGACGCATCTTAATCGTAAAGAGCGCTGCAGTGCAATCTACACATGTGACCTCATCGCTCACTCAGCAACCCCTTTATGAGGAACGGATTGTGGGGGCGGACGGACGGTGACTCACATAGAGCAGATGATGGAGATGTTCTAGAGGTCTCATTAAGAGACTGCACAGTGACGCACGGACGCAATATTACTGTTTCTTGGAAACGCTGAAAAGCAAATTAACCTATTGATGAAATTGCAGCGTAAACTGGGCTGCGACATTCTAGGGCAAAGGAGACAAATGCTTTAGAGCTCCGTCATATACAGAGCTCCACCATATACAGCGCTCCACCATATACAGAGCTCCACCATATACAGACCTCCACCAAACTGAGCCCCACTGCATACAGACCTCCACCAAACTGAGCTCCACCATATACAGAGCTCCACCATATACAGACCTCCACCAAACTGAGCCCCACTGCATACAGACCTCCACCAAACTGAGCTCCACCATATACAGAGCTCCACCATATACAGACCTCCACCAAACTGAGCCCCACTGCATACAGACCTCCACC